>NW_027065936.1:0-20172 GCF_032884065.1 Artemia franciscana | reverse complement strand
ACGTAGCTATTACCCTCGAAAACTAAAACTTTTGAAATAGGAAAAGAGCCTTTAATCACATTCTTTACCATTTGCAATCATAAAATAGTCTAATATCTTCATTTTTTCCACATGTAGCTATTACCCCGAAAACTAAAACTTTTGAATAGGAAAAGAGCCTTTAATCACATTCTTTACCATTTGCAATCATAAAATAGTCTAATATCTTCATTTTTCCACAGACGTAGCTATTACCCCGAAAACTAAAACTTTTGAAATAGGAAAAGAGCCTTTAATCACATTCTTTACCATTTGCAATCATAAAATAGTCTAATATCTTCATTTTTTCCACAGACGTAGCTATTACCCTCGAAAACTAAAACTTTTGAAATAGGAAAAGAGCCTTTAATCACATTCTTTACCATGTGCAATCATAAAATAGTCTAATATCTTCATTTTTTCCACAGACGTAGCTATTACCCTCGAAAACTAAAACTTTTGAAATAGGAAAAGAGCCTTTAATCACATTCTTTACCATTGCAATCATAAAATAGTCTAATATCTTCATTTTTTCACAGACGTAGCTATTACCCTCGAAAACTAAAACTTTTGAAATAGGAAAAGAGCCTTTAATCACATTCTTTACCATGTGCAATCATAAAATAGTCTAATATCTTCATTTTTTTTCACAGACGTAGCTATTACCCTCGAAAACTAAAACTTTTGAAATAGGAAAAGAGCCTTTAATCACATTCTTTACCATTTGCAATCATAAAATAGTCTAATATCTTCATTTTTTCCACAGACGTAGCTATTACCCTCGAAAACTAAAACTTTTGAAATAGGAAAAGAGCCTTTAATCACATTCTTTACCATGTGCAATCATAAAATAGTCTAATATCTTCATTTTTTCCACAGACGTAGCTATTACCCTCGAAAACTAAAACTTTTGAAATAGGAAAAGAGCCTTTAATCACATTCTTTACCATTTGCAATCATAAAATAGTCTAATATCTTCATTTTTTCCACATGTAGCTATTACCCTCGAAAACTAAAACTTTTGAAATAGGAAAAGAGCCTTTAATCACATTCTTTACCATTTGCAATCATAAAATAGTCTAATATCTTCATTTTTCCACAGACGTAGCTATTACCCCGAAAACTAAAACTTTTGAAATAGGAAAAGAGCCTTTAATCACATTCTTTACCATTTGCAATCATAAAATAGTCTAATATCTTCATTTTTTCCACAGACGTAGCTATTACCCTCGAAAACTAAAACTTTTGAAATAGGAAAAGAGCCTTTAATCACATTCTTTACCATTGCAATCATAAAATAGTCTAATATCTTCATTTTTTCCACAGACGTAGCTATTACCCTCGAAAACTAAAACTTTTGAAATAGGAAAAGAGCCTTTAATCACATTCTTTACCATGTGCAATCATAAAATAGTCTAATATCTTCATTTTTTCACAGACGTAGCTATTACCCTCGAAAACTAAAACTTTTGAAATAGGAAAAGAGCCTTTAATCACATTCTTTACCATGTGCAATCATAAAATAGTCTAATATCTTCATTTTTTCCACAGACGTAGCTATTACCCTCGAAAACTAAAACTTTTGAAATAGGAAAAGAGCCTTTAATCACATTCTTTACCATGTTGCAATCATAAAATAGTCTAATATCTTCATTTTTTCCACAGACGTAGCTATTACCCTCGAAAACTAAAACTTTTGAAATAGGAAAAGAGCCTTTAATCACATTCTTTACCATTTGCAATCATAAAATAGTCTAATATCTTCATTTTTTCCACATGTAGCTATTACCCCGAAAACTAAAACTTTTGAATAGGAAAAGAGCCTTTAATCACATTCTTTACCATTTGCAATCATAAAATAGTCTAATATCTTCATTTTCTCACAGACGTAGCTATTACCCCGAAAACTAAAACTTTTGAAATAGGAAAAGAGCCTTTAATCACATTCTTTACCATTTGCAATCATAAAATAGTCTAATATCTTCATTTTTTCCACAGACGTAGCTATTACCCTCGAAAACTAAAACTTTTGAAATAGGAAAAGAGCCTTTAATCACATTCTTTACCATTGCAATCATAAAATAGTCTAATATCTTCATTTTTTCCACAGACGTAGCTATTACCCTCGAAAACTAAAACTTTTGAAATAGGAAAAGAGCCTTTAATCACATTCTTTACCATTTGCAATCATAAAATAGTCTAATATCTTCATTTTTTCCACAGACGTAGCTATTACCCTCGAAAACTAAAACTTTTGAAATAGGAAAAGAGCCTTTAATCACATTCTTTACCATTGCAATCATAAAATAGTCTAATATCTTCATTTTTTCCACAGACGTAGCTATTACCCCGAAAACTAAAACTTTTGAAATAGGAAAAGAGCCTTTAATCACATTCTTTACCATTGCAATCATAAAATAGTCTAATATCTTCATTTTTTCACAGACGTAGCTATTACCCCGAAAACTAAAACTTTTGAAATAGGAAAAGAGCCTTTAATCACATTCTTTACCATTTGCAATCATAAAATAGTCTAATATCTTCATTTTTTCCACAGACGTAGCTATTACCCTCGAAAACTAAAACTTTTGAAATAGGAAAAGAGCCTTTAATCACATTCTTTACCATTTGCAATCATAAAATAGTCTAATATCTTCATTTTTTCACACGTAGCTATTACCCCGAAAACTAAAACTTTTGAAATAGGAAAAGAGCCTTTAATCACATTCTTTACCATTTGCAATCATAAAATAGTCTATATCTTCATTTTTCCACAGACGTAGCTATTACCCCCGAAAACTAAAACTTTTGAATAGGAAAAGAGCCTTTAATCTTTACCATTTGCAATCATAAAATAGTCTAATATCTTCATTTTTTCCACAGACGTAGCTATTACCCCGAAAACTAAAACTTTTGAAATAGGAAAAGAGCCTTTAATCACATTCTTTACCATTTGCAATCATAAAATAGTCTAATATCTTCATTTTTTCCACAGACGTAGCTATTACCCTCGAAAACTAAAACTTTTGAAATAGGAAAAGAGCCTTTAATCACATTCTTTACCATGTGCAATCATAAAATAGTCTAATATCTTCATTTTTTCCACAGACGTAGCTATTACCCTCGAAAACTAAAACTTTTGAAATAGGAAAAGAGCCTTTAATCACATTCTTTACCATGTGCAATCATAAAATAGTCTAATATCTTCATTTTTTCCACAGACGTAGCTATTACCCTCGAAAACTAAAACTTTTGAAATAGGAAAAGAGCCTTTAATCACATTCTTTACCATTGCAATCATAAAATAGTCTAATATCTTCATTTTTTCACAGACGTAGCTATTACCCCGAAAACTAAAACTTTTGAAATAGGAAAAGAGCCTTTAATCACATTCTTTACCATTTGCAATCATAAAATAGTCTAATATCTTCATTTTTTCACAGACGTAGCTATTACCCCCGAAAACTAAAACTTTTGAAATAGGAAAAGAGCCTTTAATCACATTCTTTACCATGTGCAATCATAAAATAGTCTAATATCTTCATTTTTTCCACAGACGTAGCTATTACCCCGAAAACTAAAACTTTTGAAATAGGAAAAGAGCCTTTAATCACATTCTTTACCATTTGCAATCATAAAATAGTCTAATATCTTCATTTTTTCCACAGACGTAGCTATTACCCCGAAAACTAAAACTTTTGAATAGGAAAAGAGCCTTTAATCACATTCTTTACCATTTGCAATCATAAAATAGTCTAATATCTTCATTTTTTCCACAGACGTAGCTATTACCCCGAAAACTAAAACTTTTGAAATAGGAAAAGAGCCTTTAATCACATTCTTTACCATTTGCAATCATAAAATAGTCTAATATCTTCATTTTTTCCACAGACGTAGCTATTACCCTCGAAAACTAAAACTTTTGAAATAGGAAAAGAGCCTTTAATCACATTCTTTACCATGTGCAATCATAAAATAGTCTAATATCTTCATTTTTTCCACAGACGTAGCTATTACCCTCGAAAACTAAAACTTTTGAAATAGGAAAAGAGCCTTTAATCACATTCTTTACCATGTGCAATCATAAAATAGTCTAATATCTTCATTTTTTCCACATACGTAGCTATTACCCCGAAAACTAAAACTTTTGAAATAGGAAAAGAGCCTTTAATCACATTCTTTACCATGTGCAATCATAAAATAGTCTAATATCTTCATTTTTTCAACAGACGTAGCTATTACCCCGAAAACTAAAACTTTTGAAATAGGAAAAGAGCCTTTAATCACATTCTTTACCATGTTGCAATCATAAAATAGTCTAATATCTTCATTTTTTCACAGACGTAGCTATTACCCCCGAAAACTAAAACTTTTGAAATAGGAAAAGAGCCTTTAATCACATTCTTTACCATTTGCAATCATAAAATAGTCTAATATCTTCATTTTTTCCACAGATGTAGCTATTACCCCCGAAAACTAAAACTTTTGAATAGGAAAAGAGCCTTTAATCACATTCTTTACCATTTGCAATCATAAAATAGTCTAATATCTTCATTTTCTCTACAGACGTAGCTATTACCCCCGAAAACTAAAACTTTTGAAATAGGAAAAGAGCCTTTAATCACATTCTTTACCATTTGCAATCATAAAATAGTCTAATATCTTCATTTTTTCCACAGATACGTAGCTATTACCCTCGAAAACTAAAACTTTTGAAATAGGAAAAGAGCCTTTAATCACATTCTTTACCATGTGCAATCATAAAATAGTCTAATATCTTCATTTTTTCCACAGACGTAGCTATTACCCTCGAAAACTAAAACTTTTGAAATAGGAAAAGAGCCTTTAATCACATTCTTTACCATTTGCAATCATAAAATAGTCTAATATCTTCATTTTTTCCACAGACGTAGCTATTACCCTCGAAAACTAAAACTTTTGAAATAGGAAAAGAGCCTTTAATCACATTCTTTACCATGTGCAATCATAAAATAGTCTAATATCTTCATTTTTTCCACAGACGTAGCTATTACCCTCGAAAACTAAAACTTTTGAAATAGGAAAAGAGCCTTTAATCACATTCTTTACCATGTGCAATCATAAAATAGTCTAATATCTTCATTTTTTCCAGACGTAGCTATTACCCCGAAAACTAAAACTTTTGAAATAGGAAAAGAGCCTTTAATCACATTCTTTACCATGTGCAATCATAAAATAGTCTAATATCTTCATTTTTTCCACAGACGTAGCTATTACCCCGAAAACTAAAACTTTTGAAATAGGAAAAGAGCCTTTAATCACATTCTTTACCATGTTGCAATCATAAAATAGTCTAATATCTTCATTTTTTCCACAGACGTAGCTATTACCCCCGAAAACTAAAACTTTTGAAATAGGAAAAGAGCCTTTAATCACATTCTTTACCATTTGCAATCATAAAATAGTCTAATATCTTCATTTTTTCCACATGTAGCTATTACCCCCGAAAACTAAAACTTTTGAATAGGAAAAGAGCCTTTAATCACATTCTTTACCATTTGCAATCATAAAATAGTCTAATATCTTCATTTTCTCTACAGACGTAGCTATTACCCCGAAAACTAAAACTTTTGAAATAGGAAAAGAGCCTTTAATCACATTCTTTACCATTTGCAATCATAAAATAGTCTAATATCTTCATTTTTTCCACAGACGTAGCTATTACCCTCGAAAACTAAAACTTTTGAAATAGGAAAAGAGCCTTTAATCACATTCTTTACCATGTGCAATCATAAAATAGTCTAATATCTTCATTTTTTCACAGACGTAGCTATTACCCTCGAAAACTAAAACTTTTGAAATAGGAAAAGAGCCTTTAATCACATTCTTTACCATTGCAATCATAAAATAGTCTAATATCTTCATTTTTTCACAGACGTAGCTATTACCCCGAAAACTAAAACTTTTGAAATAGGAAAAGAGCCTTTAATCACATTCTTTACCATGTGCAATCATAAAATAGTCTAATATCTTCATTTTTTCCACAGACGTAGCTATTACCCCGAAAACTAAAACTTTTGAAATAGGAAAAGAGCCTTTAATCACATTCTTTACCATTTGCAATCATAAAATAGTCTAATATCTTCATTTTTTCCACAGACGTAGCTATTACCCGAAAACTAAAACTTTTGAAATAGGAAAAGAGCCTTTAATCACATTCTTTACCATTGCAATCATAAAATAGTCTAATATCTTCATTTTTTCCACAGACGTAGCTATTACCCCCGAAAACTAAAACTTTTGAAATAGGAAAAGAGCCTTTAATCACATTCTTTACCATTGCAATCATAAAATAGTCTAATATCTTCATTTTTTCACAGACGTAGCTATTACCCCGAAAACTAAAACTTTTGAAATAGGAAAAGAGCCTTTAATCACATTCTTTACCATTTGCAATCATAAAATAGTCTAATATCTTCATTTTTTCCACAGACGTAGCTATTACCCTCGAAAACTAAAACTTTTGAAATAGGAAAAGAGCCTTTAATCACATTCTTTACCATGTGCAATCATAAAATAGTCTAATATCTTCATTTTTTCCACAGACGTAGCTATTACCCTCGAAAACTAAAACTTTTGAAATAGGAAAAGAGCCTTTAATCACATTCTTTACCATTGCAATCATAAAATAGTCTAATATCTTCATTTTTTCCACAGACGTAGCTATTACCCCGAAAACTAAAACTTTTGAAATAGGAAAAGAGCCTTTAATCACATTCTTTACCATGTGCAATCATAAAATAGTCTAATATCTTCATTTTTTCACAGACGTAGCTATTACCCCGAAAACTAAAACTTTTGAAATAGGAAAAGAGCCTTTAATCACATTCTTTACCATTGCAATCATAAAATAGTCTAATATCTTCATTTTTTCCACAGACGTAGCTATTACCCCGAAAACTAAAACTTTTGAAATAGGAAAAGAGCCTTTAATCACATTCTTTACCATTGCAATCATAAAATAGTCTAATATCTTCATTTTTTCACAGACGTAGCTATTACCCCGAAAACTAAAACTTTTGAAATAGGAAAAGAGCCTTTAATCACATTCTTTACCATTGCAATCATAAAATAGTCTAATATCTTCATTTTTTCCACAGACGTAGCTATTACCCCCGAAAACTAAAACTTTTGAAATAGGAAAAGAGCCTTTAATCACATTCTTTACCATTTGCAATCATAAAATAGTCTAATATCTTCATTTTTTCCACAGACGTAGCTATTACCCCGAAAACTAAAACTTTTGAAATAGGAAAAGAGCCTTTAATCACATTCTTTACCATTGCAATCATAAAATAGTCTAATATCTTCATTTTTTCACAGACGTAGCTATTACCCTCGAAAACTAAAACTTTTGAAATAGGAAAAGAGCCTTTAATCACATTCTTTACCATTGCAATCATAAAATAGTCTAATATCTTCATTTTTTCCACAGACGTAGCTATTACCCTCGAAAACTAAAACTTTTGAAATAGGAAAAGAGCCTTTAATCACATTCTTTACCATGTGCAATCATAAAATAGTCTAATATCTTCATTTTTTCCACAGACGTAGCTATTACCCCGAAAACTAAAACTTTTGAAATAGGAAAAGAGCCTTTAATCACATTCTTTACCATTGCAATCATAAAATAGTCTAATATCTTCATTTTTTCACACGTAGCTATTACCCCGAAAACTAAAACTTTTGAAATAGGAAAAGAGCCTTTAATCACATTCTTTACCATTGCAATCATAAAATAGTCTAATATCTTCATTTTTTCACAGACGTAGCTATTACCCCGAAAACTAAAACTTTTGAAATAGGAAAAGAGCCTTTAATCACATTCTTTACCATTGCAATCATAAAATAGTCTAATATCTTCATTTTTTCCACAGACGTAGCTATTACCCGAAAACTAAAACTTTTGAAATAGGAAAAGAGCCTTTAATCACATTCTTTACCATGTGCAATCATAAAATAGTCTAATATCTTCATTTTTTCACAGACGTAGCTATTACCCTCGAAAACTAAAACTTTTGAAATAGGAAAAGAGCCTTTAATCACATTCTTTACCATTGCAATCATAAAATAGTCTAATATCTTCATTTTTTCCACAGACGTAGCTATTACCCTCGAAAACTAAAACTTTTGAAATAGGAAAAGAGCCTTTAATCACATTCTTTACCATTGCAATCATAAAATAGTCTAATATCTTCATTTTTTCCACAGACGTAGCTATTACCCTCGAAAACTAAAACTTTTGAAATAGGAAAAGAGCCTTTAATCACATTCTTTACCATTGCAATCATAAAATAGTCTAATATCTTCATTTTTTCCACAGACGTAGCTATTACCCTCGAAAACTAAAACTTTTGAAATAGGAAAAGAGCCTTTAATCACATTCTTTACCATTTGCAATCATAAAATAGTCTAATATCTTCATTTTTTCCACATACGTAGCTATTACCCTCGAAAACTAAAACTTTTGAAATAGGAAAAGAGCCTTTAATCACATTCTTTACCATGTGCAATCATAAAATAGTCTAATATCTTCATTTTTTCCACAGACGTAGCTATTACCCCCGAAAACTAAAACTTTTGAAATAGGAAAAGAGCCTTTAATCACATTCTTTACCATTTGCAATCATAAAATAGTCTAATATCTTCATTTTTTCCACAGACGTAGCTATTACCCCGAAAACTAAAACTTTTGAAATAGGAAAAGAGCCTTTAATCACATTCTTTACCATGTGCAATCATAAAATAGTCTAATATCTTCATTTTTTCCACAGACGTAGCTATTACCCCGAAAACTAAAACTTTTGAAATAGGAAAAGAGCCTTTAATCACATTCTTTACCATTTGCAATCATAAAATAGTCTAATATCTTCATTTTTTCCACAGACGTAGCTATTACCCCGAAAACTAAAACTTTTGAAATAGGAAAAGAGCCTTTAATCACATTCTTTACCATTGCAATCATAAAATAGTCTAATATCTTCATTTTTTCACAGACGTAGCTATTACCCCGAAAACTAAAACTTTTGAAATAGGAAAAGAGCCTTTAATCACATTCTTTACCATTGCAATCATAAAATAGTCTAATATCTTCATTTTTTCACAGACGTAGCTATTACCCTCGAAAACTAAAACTTTTGAAATAGGAAAAGAGCCTTTAATCACATTCTTTACCATGTGCAATCATAAAATAGTCTAATATCTTCATTTTTTCACACACGTAGCTATTACCCTCGAAAACTAAAACTTTTGAAATAGGAAAAGAGCCTTTAATCACATTCTTTACCATTGCAATCATAAAATAGTCTAATATCTTCATTTTTTCCACAGACGTAGCTATTACCCTCGAAAACTAAAACTTTTGAAATAGGAAAAGAGCCTTTAATCACATTCTTTACCATTTGCAATCATAAAATAGTCTAATATCTTCATTTTTTCCACAGACGTAGCTATTACCCCGAAAACTAAAACTTTTGAAATAGGAAAAGAGCCTTTAATCACATTCTTTACCATGTGCAATCATAAAATAGTCTAATATCTTCATTTTTTCCACACGTAGCTATTACCCCGAAAACTAAAACTTTTGAAATAGGAAAAGAGCCTTTAATCACATTCTTTACCATTTGCAATCATAAAATAGTCTAATATCTTCATTTTTTCCACAGACGTAGCTATTACCCCGAAAACTAAAACTTTTGAAATAGGAAAAGAGCCTTTAATCACATTCTTTACCATTGCAATCATAAAATAGTCTAATATCTTCATTTTTTCCACAGACGTAGCTATTACCCCGAAAACTAAAACTTTTGAAATAGGAAAAGAGCCTTTAATCACATTCTTTACCATTTGCAATCATAAAATAGTCTAATATCTTCATTTTTTCCACAGACGTAGCTATTACCCCGAAAACTAAAACTTTTGAAATAGGAAAAGAGCCTTTAATCACATTCTTTACCATTTGCAATCATAAAATAGTCTAATATCTTCATTTTTTCACAGACGTAGCTATTACCCCGAAAACTAAAACTTTTGAAATAGGAAAAGAGCCTTTAATCACATTCTTTACCATTGCAATCATAAAATAGTCTAATATCTTCATTTTTTCACAGACGTAGCTATTACCCTCGAAAACTAAAACTTTTGAAATAGGAAAAGAGCCTTTAATCACATTCTTTACCATGTGCAATCATAAAATAGTCTAATATCTTCATTTTTTCCACAGACGTAGCTATTACCCTCGAAAACTAAAACTTTTGAAATAGGAAAAGAGCCTTTAATCACATTCTTTACCATGTGCAATCATAAAATAGTCTAATATCTTCATTTTTTCCACAGACGTAGCTATTACCCCCGAAAACTAAAACTTTTGAAATAGGAAAAGAGCCTTTAATCACATTCTTTACCATTTGCAATCATAAAATAGTCTAATATCTTCATTTTTTCCACAGACGTAGCTATTACCCCGAAAACTAAAACTTTTGAAATAGGAAAAGAGCCTTTAATCACATTCTTTACCATTTGCAATCATAAAATAGTCTAATATCTTCATTTTTTCCACACGTAGCTATTACCCCGAAAACTAAAACTTTTGAAATAGGAAAAGAGCCTTTAATCACATTCTTTACCATTTGCAATCATAAAATAGTCTAATATCTTCATTTTTTCCACACGTAGCTATTACCCCGAAAACTAAAACTTTTGAAATAGGAAAAGAGCCTTTAATCACATTCTTTACCATTTGCAATCATAAAATAGTCTAATATCTTCATTTTTCCACAGACGTAGCTATTACCCCGAAAACTAAAACTTTTGAAATAGGAAAAGAGCCTTTAATCACATTCTTTACCATTGCAATCATAAAATAGTCTAATATCTTCATTTTTTCCACAGACGTAGCTATTACCCTCGAAAACTAAAACTTTTGAAATAGGAAAAGAGCCTTTAATCACATTCTTTACCATTGCAATCATAAAATAGTCTAATATCTTCATTTTTTCCACAGACGTAGCTATTACCCCGAAAACTAAAACTTTTGAAATAGGAAAAGAGCCTTTAATCACATTCTTTACCATTGCAATCATAAAATAGTCTAATATCTTCATTTTTTCCACAGACATAGCTATTACCCTCGAAAACTAAAACTTTTGAAATAGGAAAAGAGCCTTTAATCACATTCTTTACCATGTGCAATCATAAAATAGTCTAATATCTTCATTTTTTCCACAGACGTAGCTATTACCCTCGAAAACTAAAACTTTTGAAATAGGAAAAGAGCCTTTAATCACATTCTTTACCATGTGCAATCATAAAATAGTCTAATATCTTCATTTTTTCCACAGACGTAGCTATTACCCCGAAAACTAAAACTTTTGAAATAGGAAAAGAGCCTTTAATCACATTCTTTACCATTTGCAATCATAAAATAGTCTAATATCTTCATTTTTTCCACAGACGTAGCTATTACCCCGAAAACTAAAACTTTTGAAATAGGAAAAGAGCCTTTAATCACATTCTTTACCATTGCAATCATAAAATAGTCTAATATCTTCATTTTTTCCACAGACGTAGCTATTACCCCGAAAACTAAAACTTTTGAAATAGGAAAAGAGCCTTTAATCACATTCTTTACCATTGCAATCATAAAATAGTCTAATATCTTCATTTTTTCCACAGACGTAGCTATTACCCCGAAAACTAAAACTTTTGAAATAGGAAAAGAGCCTTTAATCACATTCTTTACCATGTGCAATCATAAAATAGTCTAATATCTTCATTTTTTCACAGACGTAGCTATTACCCCGAAAACTAAAACTTTTGAAATAGGAAAAGAGCCTTTAATCACATTCTTTACCATTGCAATCATAAAATAGTCTAATATCTTCATTTTTTCCACAGACGTAGCTATTACCCTGAAAACTAAAACTTTTGAAATAGGAAAAGAGCCTTTAATCACATTCTTTACCATGTGCAATCATGAAATAGTCTAATATCTTCATTTTTTCCACATACATAGCTATTACCCTCGAAAACTAAAACTTTTGAAATAGGAAAAGAGACTTTAATCACATTCTTTACCATTTGCAATCATAAAATAGTCTAATATCTTCATTTTTTCCCAGACATAGCTATTACCCTCGAAAACTAAAACTTTTGAAATAGGAAAAGAGCCTTTAATCACATTCTTTACCATGTGCAATCATAAAATAGTCTAATATCTTCATTTTTTCCACAGACGTAGCTATTACCCTCGAAAACTAAAACTTTTGAAATAGGAAAAGAGCCTTTAATCACATTCTTTACCATGTGCAATCATAAAATAGTCTAATATCTTCATTTTTTCCACGGACGTAGCTATTACCCCGAAAACTAAAACTTTTGAAATAGGAAAAGAGCCTTTAATCACATTCTTTACCATTTGCAATCATAAAATAGTCTAATATCTTCATTTTTTCCACAGACGTAGCTATTACCCTCGAAAACTAAAACTTTTGAAATAGGAAAAGAGCCTTTAATCACATTCTTTACCATGTGCAATCATAAAATAGTCTAATATCTTCATTTTTTCCACAGACGTAGCTATTACCCTGAAAACTAAAACTTTTGAAATAGGAAAAGAGCCTTTAATCACATTCTTTACCATTTGCAATCATAAAATAGTCTAATATCTTCATTTTTTCCACAGACATAGCTATTACCCCGAAAACTAAAACTTTTGAAATAGGAAAAGAGCCTTTAATCACATTCTTTACCATGTGCAATCATAAAATAGTCTAATATCTTCATTTTTTCCACAGACGTAGCTATTACCCCCGAAAACTAAAACTTTTGAAATAGGAAAAGAGCCTTTAATCACATTCTTTACCATGTGCAATCATAAAATAGTCTAATATCTTCATTTTTTCCACAGACGTAGCTATTACCCCGAAAACTAAAACTTTTGAAATAGGAAAAGAGCCTTTAATCACATTCTTTACCATTTGCAATCATAAAATAGTCTAATATCTTCATTTTTTCCACGACGTAGCTATTACCCCCGAAAACTAAAACTTTTGAAATAGGAAAAGAGCCTTTAATCACATTCTTTACCATTGCAATCATAAAATAGTCTAATATCTTCATTTTTTCCACAGACGTAGCTATTACCCCCGAAAACTAAAACTTTTGAAATAGGAAAAGAGCCTTTAATCACATTCTTTACCATGTGCAATCATAAAATAGTCTAATATCTTCATTTTTTCCACACACGTAGCTATTACCCTCGAAAACTAAAACTTTTGAAATAGGAAAAGAGCCTTTAATCACATTCTTTACCATGTGCAATCATAAAATAGTCTAATATCTTCATTTTTTCCACAGACGTAGCTATTACCCCCGAAAACTAAAACTTTTGAAATAGGAAAAGAGCCTTTAATCACATTCTTTACCATTTGCAATCATAAAATAGTCTAATATCTTCATTTTTTCCACAGACGTAGCTATTACCCCGAAAACTAAAACTTTTGAAATAGGAAAAGAGCCTTTAATCACATTCTTTACCATGTGCAATCATAAAATAGTCTAATATCTTCATTTTTTCCACAGACGTAGCTATTACCCCCGAAAACTAAAACTTTTGAAATAGGAAAAGAGCCTTTAATCAGATTCTTTACCATGTGCAATCATTAAATAGTCTAATATCTTCATTTTTTCCCCAGACGTAGCTATTCCCCCGAAAACTAAAACTTTTGAAATAGGAAAAGAGCCTTTAATCACATTCTTTACCATTTGCAATCATAAAATAGTCTAATATCTTCATTTTTTCCAGACTTAGCTATTACCCCGAAAACTAAAACTTTTGAATAGGAAAAGAGCCTTTAATCACATTCTTTACCATTTGCAATCATAAAATAGTCTAATATCTTCATTTTTTCCACAGACGTAGCTATTACCCCGAAAACTAAAACTTTTGAAATAGGAAAAGAGCCTTTAATCACATTCTTTACCATTTGCAATCATAAAATAGTCTAATATCTTCATTTTTTCCACAGACGTAGCTATTACCCCCGAAAACTAAAACTTTTGAAATAGGAAAAGAGCCTTTAATCACATTCTTTACCATTTGCAATCATAAAATAGTCTAATATCTTCATTTTTTCCACAGACGTAGCTATTACCCCCGAAAACTAAAACTTTTGAAATAGGAAAAGAGCCTTTAATCACATTCTTTACCATGTGCAATCATAAAATAGTCTAATATCTTCATTTTTTCACAGACGTAGCTATTACCCCCGAAAACTAAAACTTTTGAATAGGAAAAGAGCCTTTAATCACATTCTTTACCATTGCAATCATAAAATAGTCTAATATCTTCATTTTTTCCACAGACGTAGCTATTACCCTGAAAACTAAAACTTTTGAAATAGGAAAAGAGCCTTTAATCACATTCTTTACCATGTGCAATCATAAAATAGTCTAATATCTTCATTTTTTCCACAGACGTAGCTATTACCCTCGAAAACTAAAACTTTTGAAATAGGAAAAGAGCCTTTAATCACATTCTTTACCATGTGCAATCATAAAATAGTCTAATATCTTCATTTTTTCCACGGACGTAGCTATTACCCCCGAAAACTAAAACTTTTGAAATAGGAAAAGAGCCTTTAATCACATTCTTTACCATTTGCAATCATAAAATAGTCTAATATCTTCATTTTTTCCACAGACGTAGCTATTACCCCCGAAAACTAAAACTTTTGAAATAGGAAAAGAGCCTTTAATCACATTCTTTACCATTGCAATCATAAAATAGTCTAATATCTTCATTTTTTCACAGACATAGCTATTACCCCGAAAACTAAAACTTTTGAAATAGGAAAAGACCTTTAATCACATTCTTTACCATTGCAATCATAAAATAGTCTAATATCTTCATTTTTTCCACAGACGTAGCTATTACCCTGAAAACTAAAACTTTTGAAATAGGAAAAGAGCCTTTAATCACATTCTTTACCATGTGCAATCATAAAATAGTCTAATATCTTCATTTTTTCCACAGACGTAGCTATTACCCTCGAAAACTAAAACTTTTGAAATAGGAAAAGAGCCTTTAATCACATTCTTTACCATGTGCAATCATAAAATAGTCTAATATCTTCATTTTTTCACGGACGTAGCTATTACCCCCGAAAACTAAAACTTTTGAAATAGGAAAAGAGCCTTTAATCACATTCTTTACCATTTGCAATCATAAAATAGTCTAATATCTTCATTTTTTCCACAGAAAGTAGCTATTACCCCGGAAAACTAAAACTTTTGAAATAGGAAAAGAGCCTTTAATCACATTCTTTACCATGTGCAATCATAAAATAGTCTAATATCTTCATTTTTTCCACAGACGTAGCTATTACCCCCTAAAACTAAAACTTTTGAAATAGGAAAAGAGCCTTTAATCACATTCTTTACCATGTGCAATCATAAAATAGTCTAATATCTTCATTTTTTTCACAGACATAGCTATTACCCCTGAAAACTAAAACTTTTGAAATAGGAAAAGAGCCTTTAATCACATTCTTTACCATATGCAATCATAAAATAGTCTAATATCTTCATTTTTTCCACAGACGTAGCTATTACCCTTGAAAACTAAAACTTTTGAAATAGGAAAAGAGCCTTTAATCACATTCTTTACCATGTGCAATCATAAAATAGTCTAATATCTTCATTTTTTCCACAGACGTAGCTATTACCCTCGAAAACTAAAACTTTTGAAATAGGAAAAGAGCCTTTAATCACATTCTTTACCATGTGCAATCATAAAATAGTCTAATATCTTCATTTTTTCCACAGACGTAGCTATTACCCTCGAAAACTAAAACTTTTGAAATAGAAAAGAGCCTTTAATCACATTCTTTACCATTTGCAATCAGTCAATATCTTCATTTTTTCCACAGACGTAGCTATTACCCCCGAAAACTAAAACTTTTGAAATAGGAAAAGAGCCTTTAATCACATTCTTTACCATGTGCAATCATAAAATAGTCTAATATCTTCATTTTTTCCACAGACGTAGCTATTACCCTCGAAAACTAAAACTTTTGAAATAGGAAAAGAGCCTTTAATCACATTCTTTACCATTGCAATCATAAAATAGTCTAATATCTTCATTTTTTCCACAGACTTAGCTATTACCCCCGAAAACTAAAACTTTTGAAATAGGAAAAGAGCCTTTAATCACATTCTTTACCATGTGCAATCATAAAATAGTCTAATATCTTCATTTTTTCCACAGACGTAGCTATTACCCCCGAAAACTAAAATTTTGAAATAGGAAAATAGCCTTTAGTCACATTCTTTACCATTTGCAATCATAAAATAGTCTAATATCTTCATTTTTTCCACAGACATAGCTATTACCCCAGAAAACTAAAACTTTTGAAATAGGAAAAGAGCCTTTAATCACATTCTTTACCATGTGCAATCATAAAATAGTCTAATATCTTCATTTTTTCCACAGACGTAGCTATTACCCCCGAAAACTAAAACTTTTGAAATAGGAAAAGAGCCTTTAATCACATTCTTTACCATTTGCAATCATAAAATAGTCTAATATCTTCATTTTTTCCACAGACGTAGCTATTACCCCCGAAAACTAAAACTTTTGAAATAGGAAAAGAGCCTTTAATCACATTCTTTACCATGTGCAATCATAAAATAGTCTAATACATTTTTTCCACAGACGTAGCTATTACCCCCGAAAACTAAAACTTTTGAAATAGGAAAAGAGCCTTTAATCACATTCTTTACCATTTGCAATCATAAAATAGTCTAATATCTTCATTTTTTCCAACAGACGTAGCTATTACCCCCGAAAACTAAAACTTTTGAAATAGGAAAAGAGCCTTTAATCACATTCTTTACCATTTGCAATCATAAAATAGTCTAATATCTTCATTTTTTCCACGGACGTAGCTATTACCCCCGAAAACTAAAACTTTTGAAATAGGAAAAGAGCCTTTAATCACATTCTTTACCATGCAATCATAAAATAGTCTAATATCTTCATTTTTTCCACAGACGTAGCTATTACTAAACTAAAACTTTTGAAATAGGAAAAGAGCCTTTAATCACATTCTTTACCATGTGCAATCATAAAATATTCTAATATCTTCATTTTTTCCACAGACGTAGCTACTACCCCCGAAAACTAAAACTTTTGAAATAAAGACTTTTGAAATAGGAAAAGAGCCTTTAATCACATTCTTTACCATGTGCAATCATAAAATAGTCTAATATCTTCATTTTTTCCACAGATGTAGCTATTACCTCCGAAAACTCATAAAATAGTCTAATATCTTCATTTTTTCCACGGACGTAGCTATTACCCCCGAAAACTAAAACTTTTGAAATAGGAAAAGAGCCTTTATCACATTCTTTACCATTTGCAATCTAAAATAGTCTAATATCTTCATTTTTTCCACAGACATAGCTATTACCCCCGAAAACTAAAACTTTTGAAATAGGAAAAGCGCCTTTAATCACATTCTTTACCATGAGCAATCATAAAATAGTCTAATATCTTCATTTTTTTCACAGACATAGCTATTACCCCCGAAAACTAAAACTTTTGAAATAGGAAAAGAGCCTTTAATCACATTCTTTACCATATGCAATCATAAAATAGTCTAATATCTTCATTTTTTCCACAGACGTAGCTACTACCCTCGAAAACTAAAACTTTTGAAATAGGAAAAGAGCCTTTAATCACATTCTTTACCATGTGCAATCATAAAATAGTCTAATATCTTCATTTTTTTCGACGGACGTAGCTATTACCCCCGAAAACTAAAACTTTTGAAATAGGAAAAGAGCCTTTAGTCACATTCTTTACCATTTGCAATCATAAAATAGTCTAATATCTTCATTTTTTCCACAGAAATAGCAATTACCCCCGGAAAACTAAAACTTTTGAAATAGGAAAAGAGCCTTTAATCACATTCTTTTCCATGTGCTATCATAAAATAGTCTAATATCTTCATTTTTTCCACAAACGTAGCTATTACCCCCTAAAACTAAAACTTTTGAAATAGGAAAAGAGCCTTTAATCACATTCTTTACCATGTGCAATCATAAAATAGTCTAATATCTTCATTTTTTTCACAGACATAGCTATTACCCCCGAAAACTAAAACTTTTGAAATAGGAAAAGAGCCTTTAATCACATTCTTTACCATATGCAATCATAAAATAGTCTAATATCTTCATTTTTTCCACAGACGTAGCTATTACCCTCGAAAACTAAAACTTTTGAAATAGGAAAAGAGCCTTTAATCACATTCTTTACCATATGCAATCATAAAATAGTCTAATATCTTCATTTTTTCGACAGATATAGCTATTAGCCTCGAAAACTAAAATTTTGAAATAGGAAAAGAGCCTTTAATCACATTCCTAACCATGTGCAATCATAAAATAGTCTAATATCTTCATTTTTTCACAGACGTAGCTATTATCCTCGAAAACTAAAACTTTTGAAATAGGAAAAGAGCCTTTAATCACATTCTTTACCATGTGCAATCATAAAATAGTCTAATATCTTCATTTTTTCGACAGACGTAGCTATTACCCTCGAAAACTAAAACTTGTGAAATAGGAAAAGAGCCTTTAATCACATTCTTTACCATGTGTAATCGTAAAATAGTCATATATCTTCATTTTTTCCACAGACGTAGCTATTACCCCCGAAAACTAAAACTTTTGAAATAGGAAAAGAGCCTTTAATCACATTCTTTACCATTTGCAATCGTAAAATAGTCTAATATCTTTATTTTTTCCACGGACGTAGCTATTACCCCCGAAAACTAAAACTTTTGAAATAAGAAAAGAGCCTTGAGTCACATTCTTTACCATTTGACATAGACATAGCTATTACCCTCGAAAACTAAAACTTTTGAAATAGGAAAAGAGCCTTTAATCACATTCTTTATCATATGCAATCATAAAATAGTCTAATATCTTCATGTTTTCCCCAGACGTAGCTATTATCCCCGAAAACTAAAATTTTTGAAATAGGAAAAGAGCCTTTAATCACATTCTTTACCATGTGCAATCATAAAATAGTCTAATATCTTCTTTTTTTTCCACGGACGTAGATATTACCCCCGAAAACTAAAACTTTTGAAATACGAAAAGAGCCTTTAGTCACATTCTTTACCATTTGCAATCATAAAATAGTCTAATATCTTCCTTTTTTCAACAGACATAGCTATTACCCCGGAAAACTAAAACTTTTGAAATAGGAAAAGAGCCTTTAATCACCATTCTTTACCATGTGCAATCATAAAATAGTCTAATATCTTCATTTTTTCCACAGACGTAGCTACTACCCCCGAAAACTAAAACTTTTGAAATAGGAAAAGAGCCTTTAATCACATTCTTTACCGTGTGCAATCATAAAATAGTCTAATATCTTTATTTTTTTCACAGACATAGCTATTACTCCCGAAAACTAAAACTTTTGAAATAGGAAAAGAGCCTTTAATCACACTCTTTACCATATGCAATCATAAAATAGTCTAATATCTTCATTTTTTCCACAGACGTAGCTATTACCCTCGAAAACTAAAACTTTTGAAATAGGAAAAGAGCCTTTAATCACATTTTTTACCATGTGCAATCACAAAATAGTCTAAAATCTTCATTTTTTCTACAGATGTAGCTATTACCCTCGAAAATTAAAACTTTTGAAATAGGAAAAGAGCCTTTAATCACATTCTATACCATATGCAATCATAAAATAGTCAAATATCTTCATTTTTTCCACAGATGTAGCTATTACCCTCGAAAACTAAAACTTTTGAAATAGGAAAAGAGCCTTTAATCACATTCTTAACCATGTGCAATCATAAAATAGTCTAATATCTTCTTTTTTTCCACAGACGTAGCTATAACCCTCGAAAACTAAAACTTTTGAAATAGGAAAAGAGCCTTTAATCACATTCTTTACCATTTGCAATCATAAAATAATTTAATATCTTCATTTTTGCCACAGGCATAGCTATTACCCCCAAAAACTAAAATTTTTGAAATAGGAAATGAGCCTTTAATCACATTCTTTACCATTTGCAATCATAAAATAGT
>NW_027065935.1:0-20224 GCF_032884065.1 Artemia franciscana | reverse complement strand
ATCTACTATTTCTATGAGTCATATGCAAGACGTCATTTTAGAAAAGACTTTTTCACTATTCAATAAATAGATATCAATAGTAGATAGAACAGTGAAAGTTTGATTCTAGCTAGTCTATCTACTATTTCTATGAGTCATATGCAAGACCTCATTTTAGAAAAGACTTTTTCACTATTCAATAAATAGATATCAATAGTAGATAGAACAGTGAAAGTTTGATTCTAGCTAGTCTATCTACTATTTCTATGAGTCATATGCAAGACGTCATTTTAGAAAAGACTTTTTCCCTATTCAATAAATAGATATCAATAGTAGATAGAACAGTGAAAGTTTGATTCTAGCTAGTCTATCTACTATTTCTATGAGTCATATGCAAGACGTCATTTTAGAAAAGACTTTTTCACTATTCAATAAATAGATATCAATAGTAGATAGAACAGTGAAAGTTTGATTCTAGCTAGTCTATCTACTATTTCTATGAGTCATATGCAAGACGTCATTTTAGAAAAGACTTTTTCACTATTCAATAAATAGATATCAATAGTAGATAGAACAGTGAAAGTTTGATTCTAGCTAGTCTATCTACTATTTTTTATGAGTCATATGCAAGACGTCATTTTAGAAAAGACTTTTTCACTATTCAATAAATAGATATCAATAGTAGATAGAACAGTGAAAGTTTGATTCTAGCTAGTCTATCTACTATTTCTATGAGTCATATGCAAGACGTCATTTTAAAAAGACTTTTTCACTATTCAATAAATAGATATCAATAGTAGATAGAACAGTGAAAGTTTGATTCTAGCTAGTCTATCTACTATTTCTATGAGTCATATGCAAGACGTCATTTTAGAAAAGACTTTTTCACTATTCAATAAATAGATATCAATAGTAGATAGAACAGTGAAAGTTTGATTCTAGCTAGTCTATCTACTATTTCTATGAGTCATATGCAAGACGTCATTTTAGAAAAGACTTTTTCACTATTCAATAAATAGATATCAATAGTAGATAGAACAGTGAAAGTTTGATTCTAGCTAGTCTATCTACTATTTCTATGAGTCATATGCAAGACGTCATTTTAGAAAAGACTTTTTCACTATTCAATAAATAGATATCAATAGTAGATAGAACAGTGAAAGTTTGATTCTAGCTAGTCTATCTACTATTTCTATGAGTCATATGCAAGACGTCATTTTAGAAAAGACTTTTTCACTATTCAATAAATAGATATCAATAGTAGATAGAACAGTGAAAGTTTGATTCTAGCTAGTCTATCTACTATTTCTATGAGTCATATGCAAGACGTCATTTTAGAAAAGACTTTTTCACTATTCAATAAATAGATATCAATAGTAGATAGAACAGTGAAAGTTTGATTCTAGCTAGTCTATCTACTATTTCTCTGAGTCATATGCAAGACGTCATTTTAGAAAAGACTTTTTCACTATTCAATAAATAGATATCAATAGTAGATAGAACAGTGAAAGTTTGATTCTAGCTAGTCTATCTACTATTTCTATGAGTCATATGCAAGACGTCATTTTAGAAAAGACTTTTTCACTATTCAATAAATAGATATCAATAGTAGATAGAACAGTGAAAGTTTGATTCTAGCTAGTCTATCTACTATTTCTATGAGTCATATGCAAGACGTCATTTTAGAAAAGACTTTTTCACTATTCAATAAATAGATATCAATAGTAGATAGAACAGTGAAAGTTTGATTCTAGCTAGTCTATCTACTATTTCTATGAGTCATATGCAAGACGTCATTTTAGAAAAGACTTTTTCACTATTCAATAAATAGATATCAATAGTAGATAGAACAGTGAAAGTTTGATTCTAGCTAGTCTATCTACTATTTCTATGAGTCATATGCAAGACGTCATTTTAGAAAAGACTTTTTCACTATTCAATAAATAGATATCAATAGTAGATAGAACAGTGAAAGTTTGATTCTAGCTAGTCTATCTACTATTTCTATGAGTCATATGCAAGACGTCATTTTAGAAAAGACTTTTTCACTATTCAATAAATAGATATCAATAGTAGATAGAACAGTGAAAGTTTGATTCTAGCTAGTCTATCTACTATTTCTATGAGTCATATGCAAGACGTCATTTTAGAAAAGACTTTTTCACTATTCAATAAATAGATATCAATAGTAGATAGAACAGTGAAAGTTTGATTCTAGCTAGTCTATCTACTATTTCTATGAGTCATATGCAAGACGTCATTTTAGAAAAGACTTTTTCACTATTCAATAAATAGATATCAATAGTAGATAGAACAGTGAAAGTTTGATTCTAGCTAGTCTATCTACTATTTCTATGAGTCAAATGCAAGACGTCATTTTAGAAAAGACTTTTTCACTATTCAATAAATAGATATCAATAGTAGATAGAACAGTGAAAGTTTGATTCTAGCTAGTCTATCTACTATTTCTATGAGTCATATGCAAGACGTCATTTTAGAAAAGACTTTTTCACTATTCAATAAATAGATATCAATAGTAGATAGAACAGTGAAAGTTTGATTCTAGCTAGTCTATCTACTATTTCTATGAGTCATATGCAAGACGTCATTTTAGAAAAGACTTTTTCACTATTCAATAAATAGATATCAATAGTAGATAGAACAGTGAAAGTTTGATTCTAGCTAGTCTATCTACTATTTCTATGAGTCATATGCAAGACGTCATTTTAGAAAAGACTTTTTCACTATTCAATAAATAGATATCAATAGTAGATAGAACAGTGAAAGTTTGATTCTAGCTAGTCTATCTACTATTTCTATGAGTCATATGCAAGACGTCATTTTAGAAAAGACTTTTTCACTATTCAATAAATAGATATCAATAGTAGATAGAACAGTGAAAGTTTGATTCTAGCTAGTCTATCTACTATTTCTATGAGTCATATGCAAGACGTCATTTTAGAAAAGACTTTTTCACTATTCAATAAATAGATATCAATAGTAGATAGAACAGTGAAAGTTTGATTCTAGCTAGTCTATCTACTATTTCTATGAGTCATATGCAAGACGTCATTTTAGAAAAGACTTTTTCACTATTCAATAAATAGATATCAATAGTAGATAGAACAGTGAAAGTTTGATTCTAGCTAGTCTATCTACTATTTCTATGAGTCATATGCAAGACGTCATTTTAGAAAAGACTTTTTCACTATTCAATAAATAGATATCAATAGTAGATAGAACAGTGAAAGTTTGATTCTAGCTAGTCTATCTACTATTTCTATGAGTCATATGCAAGACGTCATTTTAGAAAAGACTTTTTCACTATTCAATAAATAGATATCAATAGTAGATAGAACAGTGAAAGTTTGATTCTAGCTAGTCTATCTACTATTTCTATGAGTCATATGCAAGACGTCATTTTAGAAAAGACTTTTTCACTATTCAATAAATAGATATCAATAGTAGATAGAACAGTGAAAGTTTGATTCTAGCTAGTCTATCTACTATTTCTATGAGTCATATGCAAGACGTCATTTTAGAAAAGACTTTTTCACTATTCAATAAATAGATATCAATAGTAGATAGAACAGTGAAAGTTTGATTCTAGCTAGTCTATCTACTATTTCTATGAGTCATATGCAAGACGTCATTTTAGAAAAGACTTTTTCACTATTCAATAAATAGATATCAATAGTAGATAGAACAGTGAAAGTTTGATTCTAGCTAGTCTATCTACTATTTCTATGAGTCATATGCAAGACGTCATTTTAGAAAAGACTTTTTCACTATTCAATAAATAGATATCAATAGTAAATAGAACAGTGAAAGTTTGATTCTAGCTAGTCTATCTACTATTTCTATGAGTCATATGGAAGACGTCATTTTAGAAAAGACTTTTTCACTATTCAATAAATAGATATCAATAGTAAATAGAACAGTGAAAGTTTGATTCTAGCTAGTCTATCTACTATTTCTATGAGTCATATGCAAGACGTCATTTTAGAAAAGACTTTTTCACTATTCAATAAATAGATATCAATAGTAGATAGAACAGTGAAAGTTTGATTCTAGCTAGTCTATCTACTATTTCTATGAGTCATATGCAAGACGTCATTTTAGAAAAGACTTTTTCACTATTCAATAAATAGATATCAATAGTAGATAGAACAGTGAAAGTTTGATTCTAGCTAGTCTATCTACTATTTCTATGAGTCATATGCAAGACGTCATTTTAGAAAAGACTTTTTCACTATTCAATAAATAGATATCAATAGTAGATAGAACAGTGAAAGTTTGATTCTAGCTAGTCTATCTACTATTTCTATGAGTCATATGCAAGACGTCATTTTAGAAAAGACTTTTTCACTATTCAATAAATAGATATCAATAGTAGATAGAACAGTGAAAGTTTGATTCTAGCTAGTCTATCTACTATTTCTATGAGTCATATGCAAGACGTCATTTTAGAAAAGACTTTTTCACTATTCAATAAATAGATATCAATAGTAGATAGAACAGTGAAAGTTTGATTCTAGCTAGTCTATCTACTATTTCTATGAGTCATATGCAAGACGTCATTTTAGAAAAGACTTTTTCACTATTCAATAAATAGATATCAATAGTAGATAGAACAGTGAAAGTTTGATTCTAGCTAGTCTATCTACTATTTCTATGAGTCATATGCAAGACGTCATTTTAGAAAAGACTTTTTCACTATTCAATAAATAGATATCAATAGTAGATAGAACAGTGAAAGTTTGATTCTAGCTAGTCTATCTACTATTTCTATGAGTCATATGCAAGACGTCATTTTAGAAAAGACTTTTTCACTATTCAATAAATAGATATCAATAGTAGATAGAACAGTGAAAGTTTGATTCTAGCTAGTCTATCTACTATTTCTATGAGTCATATGCAAGACGTCATTTTAGAAAAGACTTTTTCACTATTCAATAAATAGATATCAATAGTAGATAGAACAGTGAAAGTTTGATTCTAGCTAGTCTATCTACTATTTCTATGAGTCATATGCAAGACGTCATTTTAGAAAAGACTTTTTCACTATTCAATAAATAGATATCAATAGTAGATAGAACAGTGAAAGTTTGATTCTAGCTAGTCTATCTACTATTTCTATGAGTCATATGCAAGACGTCATTTTAGAAAAGACTTTTTCACTATTCAATAAATAGATATCAATAGTAGATAGAACAGTGAAAGTTTGATTCTAGCTAGTCTATCTACTATTTCTATGAGTCATATGCAAGACGTCATTTTAGAAAAGACTTTTTCACTATTCAATAAATAGATATCAATAGTAGATAGAACAGTGAAAGTTTGATTCTAGCTAGTCTATCTACTATTTCTATGAGTCATATGCAAGACGTCATTTTAGAAAAGACTTTTTCACTATTCAATAAATAGATATCAATAGTAGATAGAACAGTGAAAGTTTGATTCTAGCTAGTCTATCTACTATTTCTCTGAGTCATATGCAAGACGTCATTTTAGAAAAGACTTTTTCACTATTCAATAAATAGATATCAATAGTAGATAGAACAGTGAAAGTTTGATTCTAGCTAGTCTATCTACTATTTCTATGAGTCATATGCAAGACGTCATTTTAGAAAAGACTTTTTCACTATTCAATAAATAGATATCAATAGTAGATAGAACAGTGAAAGTTTGATTCTAGCTAGTCTATCTACTATTTCTATGAGTCATATGCAAGACGTCATTTTAGAAAAGACTTTTTCACTATTCAATAAATAGATATCAATAGTAGATAGAACAGTGAAAGTTTGATTCTAGCTAGTCTATCTACTATTTCTATGAGTCATATGCAAGACGTCATTTTAGAAAAGACTTTTTCACTATTCAATAAATAGATATCAATAGTAGATAGAACAGTGAAAGTTTGATTCTAGCTAGTCTATCTACTATTTCTATGAGTCATATGCAAGACGTCATTTTAGAAAAGACTTTTTCACTATTCAATAAATAGATATCAATAGTAGATAGAACAGTGAAAGTTTGATTCTAGCTAGTCTATCTACTATTTCTATGAGTCATATGCAAGACGTCATTTTAGAAAAGACTTTTTCACTATTCAATAAATAGATATCAATAGTAGATAGAACAGTGAAAGTTTGATTCTAGCTAGTCTATCTACTATTTCTATGAGTCATATGCAAGACGTCATTTTAGAAAAGACTTTTTCACTATTCAATAAATAGATATCAATAGTAGATAGAACAGTGAAAGTTTGATTCTAGCTAGTCTATCTACTATTTCTATGAGTCATATGCAAGACGTCATTTTAGAAAAGACTTTTTCACTATTCAATAAATAGATATCAATAGTAGATAGAACAGTGAAAGTTTGATTCTAGCTAGTCTATCTACTATTTCTATGAGTCATATGCAAGACGTCATTTTAGAAAAGACTTTTTCACTATTCAATAAATAGATATCAATAGTAGATAGAACAGTGAAAGTTTGATTCTAGCTAGTCTATCTACTATTTCTATGAGTCATATGCAAGACGTCATTTTAGAAAAGACTTTTTCACTATTCAATAAATAGATATCAATAGTAGATAGAACAGTGAAAGTTTGATTCTAGCTAGTCTATCTACTATTTCTATGAGTCATATGCAAGACGTCATTTTAGAAAAGACTTTTTCACTATTCAATAAATAGATATCAATAGTAGATAGAACAGTGAAAGTTTGATTCTAGCTAGTCTATCTACTATTTCTATGAGTCATATGCAAGACGTCATTTTAGAAAAGACTTTTTCACTATTCAATAAATAGATATCAATAGTAGATAGAACAGTGAAAGTTTGATTCTAGCTAGTCTATCTACTATTTCTATGAGTCATATGCAAGACGTCATTTTAGAAAAGACTTTTTCACTATTCAATAAATAGATATCAATAGTAGATAGAACAGTGAAAGTTTGATTCTAGCTAGTCTATCTACTATTTCTATGAGTCATATGCAAGACGTCATTTTAGAAAAGACTTTTTCACTATTCAATAAATAGATATCAATAGTAGATAGAACAGTGAAAGTTTGATTCTAGCTAGTCTATCTACTATTTCTATGAGTCATATGCAAGACGTCATTTTAGAAAAGACTTTTTCACTATTCAATAAATAGATATCAATAGTAGATAGAACAGTGAAAGTTTGATTCTAGCTAGTCTATCTACTATTTCTATGAGTCATATGCAAGACGTCATTTTAGAAAAGACTTTTTCACTATTCAATAAATAGATATCAATAGTAGATAGAACAGTGAAAGTTTGATTCTAGCTAGTCTATCTACTATTTCTATGAGTCATATGCAAGACGTCATTTTAGAAAAGACTTTTTCACTATTCAATAAATAGATATCAATAGTAGATAGAACAGTGAAAGTTTGATTCTAGCTAGTCTATCTACTATTTCTATGAGTCATATGCAAGACGTCATTTTAGAAAAGACTTTTTCACTATTCAATAAATAGATATCAATAGTAGATAGAACAGTGAAAGTTTGATTCTAGCTAGTCTATCTACTATTTCTATGAGTCATATGCAAGACGTCATTTTAGAAAAGACTTTTTCACTATTCAATAAATAGATATCAATAGTAGATAGAACAGTGAAAGTTTGATTCTAGCTAGTCTATCTACTATTTCTATGAGTCATATGCAAGACGTCATTTTAGAAAAGACTTTTTCACTATTCAATAAATAGATATCAATAGTAGATAGAACAGTGAAAGTTTGATTCTAGCTAGTCTATCTACTATTTCTATGAGTCATATGCAAGACGTCATTTTAGAAAAGACTTTTTCACTATTCAATAAATAGATATCAATAGTAGATAGAACAGTGAAAGTTTGATTCTAGCTAGTCTATCTACTATTTCTATGAGTCATATGCAAGACGTCATTTTAGAAAAGACTTTTTCACTATTCAATAAATAGATATCAATAGTAGATAGAACAGTGAAAGTTTGATTCTAGCTAGTCTATCTACTATTTCTATGAGTCATATGCAAGACGTCATTTTAGAAAAGACTTTTTCACTATTCAATAAATAGATATCAATAGTAGATAGAACAGTGAAAGTTTGATTCTAGCTAGTCTATCTACTATTTCTATGAGTCATATGCAAGACGTCATTTTAGAAAAGACTTTTTCACTATTCAATAAATAGATATCAATAGTAGATAGAACAGTGAAAGTTTGATTCTAGCTAGTCTATCTACTATTTCTATGAGTCATATGCAAGACGTCATTTTAGAAAAGACTTTTTCACTATTCAATAAATAGATATCAATAGTAGATAGAACAGTGAAAGTTTGATTCTAGCTAGTCTATCTACTATTTCTATGAGTCATATGCAAGACGTCATTTTAGAAAAGACTTTTTCACTATTCAATAAATAGATATCAATAGTAGATAGAACAGTGAAAGTTTGATTCTAGCTAGTCTATCTACTATTTCTATGAGTCATATGCAAGACGTCATTTTAGAAAAGACTTTTTCACTATTCAATAAATAGATATCAATAGTAGATAGAACAGTGAAAGTTTGATTCTAGCTAGTCTATTCTACTATTTCTATGAGTCATATGCAAGACGTCATTTTAGAAAAGACTTTTTCACTATTCAATAAATAGATATCAATAGTAGATAGAACAGTGAAAGTTTGATTCTAGCTAGTCTATCTACTATTTCTATGAGTCATATGCAAGACGTCATTTTAGAAAAGACTTTTTCACTATTCAATAAATAGATATCAATAGTAGATAGAACAGTGAAAGTTTGATTCTAGCTAGTCTATCTACTATTTCTATGAGTCATATGCAAGACGTCATTTTAGAAAAGACTTTTTCACTATTCAATAAATAGATATCAATAGTAGATAGAACAGTGAAAGTTTGATTCTAGCTAGTCTATCTACTATTTCTATGAGTCATATGCAAGACGTCATTTTAGAAAAGACTTTTTCACTATTCAATAAATAGATATCAATAGTAGATAGAACAGTGAAAGTTTGATTCTAGCTAGTCTATCTACTATTTCTATGAGTCATATGCAAGACGTCATTTTAGAAAAGACTTTTTCACTATTCAATAAATAGATATCAATAGTAGATAGAACAGTGAAAGTTTGATTCTAGCTAGTCTATCTACTATTTCTATGAGTCATATGCAAGACGTCATTTTAGAAAAGACTTTTTCACTATTCAATAAATAGATATCAATAGTAGTAGAACAGTGAAAGTTTGATACTAGTCTATACTACTAGTCATAGATACGTATTTTAGAAAAACTTTTCACTATTCAATAAATAGATATCAATAGTAGATAGAACAGTGAAAGTTTGATTCTAGCTAGTCTATCTACTATTTCTATGAGTCATATGCAAGACGTCATTTTAGAAAAGACTTTTTCACTATTCAATAAATAGATATCAATAGTAGATAGAACAGTGAAAGTTTGATTCTAGCTAGTCTATCTACTATTTCTCTGAGTCATATGCAAGACGTCATTTTAGAAAAGACTTTTTCACTATCAATAAATAGATATCAATAGTAGATAGAACAGTGAAAGTTTGATTCTAGCTAGTCTATCTACTATTTCTATGAGTCATATGCAAGACGTCATTTTAGAAAAGACTTTTTCACTATTCAATAAATAGATATCAATAGTAGATAGAACAGTGAAAGTTTGATTCTAGCTAGTCTATCTACTATTTCTATGAGTCATATGCAAGACGTCATTTTAGAAAAGACTTTTTCACTATTCAATAAATAGATATCAATAGTAGATAGAACAGTGAAAGTTTGATTCTAGCTAGTCTATCTACTATTTCTATGAGTCATATGCAAGACGTCATTTTAGAAAAGACTTTTTCACTATTCAATAAATAGATATCAATAGTAGATAGAACAGTGAAAGTTTGATTCTAGCTAGTCTATCTACTATTTCTATGAGTCATATGCAAGACGTCATTTTAGAAAAGACTTTTTCACTATTCAATAAATAGATATCAATAGTAGATAGAACAGTGAAAGTTTGATTCTAGCTAGTCTATCTACTATTTCTATGAGTCATATGCAAGACGTCATTTTAGAAAAGACTTTTTCACTATTCAATAAATAGATATCAATAGTAGATAGAACAGTGAAAGTTTGATTCTAGCTAGTCTATCTACTATTTCTATGAGTCATATGCAAGACGTCATTTTAGAAAAGACTTTTTCCCTATTCAATAAATAGATATCAATAGTAGATAGAACAGTGAAAGTTTGATTCTAGCTAGTCTATCTACTATTTCTATGAGTCATATGCAAGACGTCATTTTAGAAAAGACTTTTTCACTATTCAATAAATAGATATCAATAGTAGATAGAACAGTGAAAGTTTGATTCTAGCTAGTCTATCTACTATTTCTATGAGTCATATGCAAGACGTCATTTTAGAAAAGACTTTTTCACTATTCAATAAATAGATATCAATAGTAGATAGAACAGTGAAAGTTTGATTCTAGCTAGTCTATCTACTATTTTTTATGAGTCATATGCAAGACGTCATTTTAGAAAAGACTTTTTCACTATTCAATAAATAGATATCAATAGTAGATAGAACAGTGAAAGTTTGATTCTAGCTAGTCTATCTACTATTTCTATGAGTCATATGCAAGACGTCATTTTAGAAAAGACTTTTTCACTATTCAATAAATAGATATCAATAGTAGATAGAACAGTGAAAGTTTGATTCTAGCTAGTCTATCTACTATTTCTATGAGTCATATGCAAGACGTCATTTTAGAAAAGACTTTTTCACTATTCAATAAATAGATATCAATAGTAGATAGAACAGTGAAAGTTTGATTCTAGCTAGTCTATCTACTATTTCTATGAGTCATATGCAAGACGTCATTTTAGAAAAGACTTTTTCACTATTCAATAAATAGATATCAATAGTAGATAGAACAGTGAAAGTTTGATTCTAGCTAGTCTATCTACTATTTCTATGAGTCATATGCAAGACGTCATTTTAGAAAAGACTTTTTCACTATTCAATAAATAGATATCAATAGTAGATAGAACAGTGAAAGTTTGATTCTAGCTAGTCTATCTACTATTTCTATGAGTCATATGCAAGACGTCATTTTAGAAAAGACTTTTTCACTATTCAATAAATAGATATCAATAGTAGATAGAACAGTGAAAATTTGATTCTAGCTAGTCTATCTACTATTTCTATGAGTCATATGCAAGACGTCATTTTAGAAAAGACTTTTTCACTATTCAATAAATAGATATCAATAGTAGATAGAACAGTGAAAGTTTGATTCTAGCTAGTCTATCTACTATTTCTATGAGTCATATGCAAGACGTCATTTTAGAAAAGACTTTTTCACTATTCAATAAATAGATATCAATAGTAGATAGAACAGTGAAAGTTTGATTCTAGCTAGTCTATCTACTATTTCTATGAGTCATATGCAAGACGTCATTTTAGAAAAGACTTTTTCACTATTCAATAAATAGATATCAATAGTAGATAGAACAGTGAAAGTTTGATTCTAGCTAGTCTATCTACTATTTCTATGAGTCATATGCAAGACGTCATTTTAGAAAAGACTTTTTCACTATTCAATAAATAGATATCAATAGATAGTAGATACACTAGATACATTTTAAATACTATCTATACACTAGATAGATACTTTGTATCTATACACTAGATACAAAACTTTTCACTATTCAATAAATAGATATCAATAGTAGATAGAACAGTGAAAGTTTGATTCTAGCTAGTCTATCTACTATTTCTATGAGTCATATGCAAGACGTCATTTTAGAAAAGACTTTTTCACTATTCAATAAATAGATATCAATAGTAGATAGAACAGTGAAAGTTTGATTCTAGCTAGTCTATCTACTATTTCTATGAGTCATATGCAAGACGTCATTTTAGAAAAGACTTTTTCACTATTCAATAAATAGATATCAATAGTAGATAGAACAGTGAAAGTTTGATTCTAGCTAGTCTATCTACTATTTCTATGAGTCATATGCAAGACGTCATTTTAGAAAAGACTTTTTCACTATTCAATAAATAGATATCAATAGTAGATAGAACAGTGAAAGTTTGATTCTAGCTAGTCTATCTACTATTTCTATGAGTCATATGCAAGACGTCATTTTAGAAAAGACTTTTTCACTATTCAATAAATAGATATCAATAGTAGATAGAACAGTGAAAGTTTGATTCTAGCTAGTCTATCTACTATTTCTATGAGTCATATGCAAGACGTCATTTTAGAAAAGACTTTTCACTATTCAATAAATAGATATCAATAGTAGATAGAACAGTGAAAGTTTGATTCTAGCTAGTCTATCTACTATTTCTATGAGTCATATGCAAGACGTCATTTTAGAAAAGAATTTTTCACTATTCAATAAATAGATATCAATAGTAGATAGAACAGTGAAAGTTTGATTCTAGCTAGTCTATCTACTATTTCTATGAGTCATATGCAAACGTCATTTTAGAAAAGACTTTTTCACTATTCAATAAATAGATATCAATAGTAGATAGAACAGTGAAAGTTTGATTCTAGCTAGTCTATCTACTATTTCTATGAGTCATATGCAAGACGTCATTTTAGAAAAGACTTTTTCACTATTCAATAAATAGATATCAATAGTAGATAGAACAGTGAAAGTTTGATTCTAGCTAGTCTATCTACTATTTCTATGAGTCATATGCAAGACGTCATTTTAGAAAAGACTTTTTCACTATTCAATAAATAGATATCAATAGTAGATAGAACAGTGAAAGTTTGATTCTAGCTAGTCTATCTACTATTTCTATGAGTCATATGCAAGACGTCATTTTAGAAAAGACTTTTTCACTATTCAATAAATAGATATCAATAGTAGATAGAACAGTGAAAGTTTGATTCTAGCTAGTCTATCCACTATTTCTATGAGTCATATGCAAGACGTCATTTTAGAAAAGACTTTTTCACTATTCAATAAATAGATATCAATAGTAGATAGAACAGTGAAAGTTTGATTCTAGCTAGTCTATCTACTATTTCTATGAGTCATATGCAAGACGTCATTTTAGAAAAGACTTTTTCACTATTCAATAAATAGATATCAATAGTAGATAGAACAGTGAAAGTTTGATTCTAGCTAGTCTATCTACTATTTCTATGAGTCATATGCAAGACGTCATTTTAGAAAAGACTTTTTCACTATTCAATAAATAGATATCAATAGTAGATAGAACAGTGAAAGTTTGATTCTAGCTAGTCTATCTACTATTTCTATGAGTCATATGCAAGACGTCATTTTAGAAAAGACTTTTTCACTATTCAATAAATAGATATCAATAGTAGATAGAACAGTGAAAGTTTGATTCTAGCTAGTCTATCTACTATTTCTATGAGTCATATGCAAGACGTCATTTTAGAAAAGACTTTTTCACTATTCAATAAATAGATATCAATAGTAGATAGAACAGTGAAAGTTTGATTCTAGCTAGTCTATCTACTATTTCTATGAGTCATATGCAAGACGTCATTTTAGAAAAGACTTTTTCACTATTCAATAAATAGATATCAATAGTAGATAGAACAGTGAAAGTTTGATTCTAGCTAGTCTATCTACTATTTCCATGAGTCATATGCAAGACGTCATTTTAGAAAAGACTTTTTCACTATTCAATAAATAGATATCAATAGTAGATAGAACAGTGAAAGTTTGATTCTAGCTAGTCTATCTACTATTTCTATGAGTCATATGCAAGACGTCATTTTAGAAAAGACTTTTTCACTATTCAATAAATAGATATCAATAGTAGATAGAACAGTGAAAGTTTGATTCTAGCTAGTCTATCTACTATTTCTATGAGTCATATGCAAGACGTCATTTTAGAAAAGACTTTTTCACTATTCAATAAATAGATATCAATAGTAGATAGAACAGTGAAAGTTTGATTCTAGCTAGTCTATCTACTATTTCTATGAGTCATATGCAAGACGTCATTTTAGAAAAGACTTTTTCACTATTCAATAAATAGATATCAATAGTAGATAGAACAGTGAAAGTTTGATTCTAGCTAGTCTATCTACTATTTCTATGAGTCATATGCAAGACGTCATTTTAGAAAAGACTTTTTCACTATTCAATAAATAGATATCAATAGTAGATAGAACAGTGAAAGTTTGATTCTAGCTAGTCTATCTACTATTTCTATGAGTCATATGCAAGACGTCATTTTAGAAAAGACTTTTTCCCTATTCAATAAATAGATATCAATAGTAGATAGAACAGTGAAAGTTTGATTCTAGCTAGTCTATCTACTATTTCTATGAGTCATATGCAAGACGTCATTTTAGAAAAGACTTTTTCACTATTCAATAAATAGATATCAATAGTAGATAGAACAGTGAAAGTTTGATTCTAGCTAGTCTATCTACTATTTCTATGAGTCATATGCAAGACGTCATTTTAGAAAAGACTTTTTCACTATTCAATAAATAGATATCAATAGTAGATAGAACAGTGAAAGTTTGATTCTAGCTAGTCTATCTACTATTTTTTATGAGTCATATGCAAGACGTCATTTTAGAAAAGACTTTTTCACTATTCAATAAATAGATATCAATAGTAGATAGAACAGTGAAAGTTTGATTCTAGCTAGTCTATCTACTATTTCTATGAGTCATATGCAAGACGTCATTTTAGAAAAGACTTTTTCACTATTCAATAAATAGATATCAATAGTAGATAGAACAGTGAAAGTTTGATTCTAGCTAGTCTATCTACTATTTCTATGAGTCATATGCAAGACGTCATTTTAGAAAAGACTTTTTCACTATTCAATAAATAGATATCAATAGTAGATAGAACAGTGAAAGTTTGATTCTAGCTAGTCTATCTACTATTTCTATGAGTCATATGCAAGACGTCATTTTAGAAAAGACTTTTTCACTATTCAATAAATAGATATCAATAGTAGATAGAACAGTGAAAGTTTGATTCTAGCTAGTCTATCTACTATTTCTATGAGTCATATGCAAGACGTCATTTTAGAAAAGACTTTTTCACTATTCAATAAATAGATATCAATAGTAGATAGAACAGTGAAAGTTTGATTCTAGCTAGTCTATCTACTATTTCTATGAGTCATATGCAAGACGTCGTTTTAGAAAAGACTTTTTCACTATTCAATAAATAGATATCAATAGTAGATAGAACAGTGAAAATTTGATTCTAGCTAGTCTATCTACTATTTCTATGAGTCATATGCAAGACGTCATTTTAGAAAAGACTTTTTCACTATTCAATAAATAGATATCAATAGTAGATAGAACAGTGAAAGTTTGATTCTAGCTAGTCTATCTACTATTTCTATGAGTCATATGCAAGACGTCATTTTAGAAAAGACTTTTTCACTATTCAATAAATAGATATCAATAGTAGATAGAACAGTGAAAGTTTGATTCTAGCTAGTCTATCTACTATTTCTATGAGTCATATGCAAGACGTCATTTTAGAAAAGACTTTTTCACTATTCAATAAATAGATATCAATAGTAGATAGAACAGTGAAAGTTTGATTCTAGCTAGTCTATCTACTATTTCTATGAGTCATATGCAAGACGTCATTTTAGAAAAGACTTTTTCACTATTCAATAAATAGATATCAATAGATAGTAGATACACTAGATACATTTTAAATACTATCTATACACTAGATAGATACTTTGTATCTATACACTAGATACAAAACTTTTCACTATTCAATAAATAGATATCAATAGTAGATAGAACAGTGAAAGTTTGATTCTAGCTAGTCTATCTACTATTTCTATGAGTCATATGCAAGACGTCATTTTAGAAAAGACTTTTTCACTATTCAATAAATAGATATCAATAGTAGATAGAACAGTGAAAGTTTGATTCTAGCTAGTCTATCTACTATTTCTATGAGTCATATGCAAGACGTCATTTTAGAAAAGACTTTTTCACTATTCAATAAATAGATATCAATAGTAGATAGAACAGTGAAAGTTTGATTCTAGCTAGTCTATCTACTATTTCTATGAGTCATATGCAAGACGTCATTTTAGAAAAGACTTTTTCACTATTCAATAAATAGATATCAATAGTAGATAGAACAGTGAAAGTTTGATTCTAGCTAGTCTATCTACTATTTCTATGAGTCATATGCAAGACGTCATTTTAGAAAAGACTTTTTCACTATTCAATAAATAGATATCAATAGTAGATAGAACAGTGAAAGTTTGATTCTAGCTAGTCTATCTACTATTTCTATGAGTCATATGCAAGACGTCATTTTAGAAAAGACTTTTCACTATTCAATAAATAGATATCAATAGTAGATAGAACAGTGAAAGTTTGATTCTAGCTAGTCTATCTACTATTTCTATGAGTCATATGCAAGACGTCATTTTAGAAAAGAATTTTTCACTATTCAATAAATAGATATCAATAGTAGATAGAACAGTGAAAGTTTGATTCTAGCTAGTCTATCTACTATTTCTATGAGTCATATGCAAACGTCATTTTAGAAAAGACTTTTTCACTATTCAATAAATAGATATCAATAGTAGATAGAACAGTGAAAGTTTGATTCTAGCTAGTCTATCTACTATTTCTATGAGTCATATGCAAGACGTCATTTTAGAAAAGACTTTTTCACTATTCAATAAATAGATATCAATAGTAGATAGAACAGTGAAAGTTTGATTCTAGCTAGTCTATCTACTATTTCTATGAGTCATATGCAAGACGTCATTTTAGAAAAGACTTTTTCACTATTCAATAAATAGATATCAATAGTAGATAGAACAGTGAAAGTTTGATTCTAGCTAGTCTATCTACTATTTCTATGAGTCATATGCAAGACGTCATTTTAGAAAAGACTTTTTCACTATTCAATAAATAGATATCAATAGTAGATAGAACAGTGAAAGTTTAATTCTAGCTAGTCTATCCACTATTTCTATGAGTCATATGCAAGACGTCATTTTAGAAAAGACTTTTTCACTATTCAATAAATAGATATCAATAGTAGATAGAACAGTGAAAGTTTGATTCTAGCTAGTCTATCTACTATTTCTATGAGTCATATGCAAGACGTCATTTTAGAAAAGACTTTTTCACTATTCAATAAATAGATATCAATAGTAGATAGAACAGTGAAAGTTTGATTCTAGCTAGTCTATCTACTATTTCTATGAGTCATATGCAAGACGTCATTTTAGAAAAGACTTTTTCACTATTCAATAAATAGATATCAATAGTAGATAGAACAGTGAAAGTTTGATTCTAGCTAGTCTATCTACTATTTCTATGATCATATGCAAGACGTCATTTTAGAAAAGACTTTTTCACTATTCAATAAATAGATATCAATAGTAGATAGAACAGTGAAAGTTTGATTCTAGCTAGTCTATCTACTATTTCTATGAGTCATATGCAAGACGTCATTTTAGAAAAGACTTTTTCACTATTCAATAAATAGATATCAATAGTAGATAGAACAGTGAAAGTTTGATTCTAGCTAGTCTATCTACTATTTCTATGAGTCATATGCAAGACGTCATTTTAGAAAAGACTTTTTCACTATTCAATAAATAGATATCAATAGTAGATAGAACAGTGAAAGTTTGATTCTAGCTAGTCTATCTACTATTTCCATGAGTCATATGCAAGACGTCATTTTAGAAAAGACTTTTTCACTATTCAATAAATAGATATCAATAGTAGATAGAACAGTGAAAGTTTGATTCTAGCTAGTCTATCTACTATTTCTATGAGTCATATGCAAGACGTCATTTTAGAAAAGATTTTTCACTATTCAATAAATAGATATCAATAGTAGATAGAACAGTGAAAGTTTGATTCTAGCTAGTCTATCTACTATTTCTATGAGTCATATGCAAGACGTCATTTTAGAAAAGACTTTTTCACTATTCAATAAATAGATATCAATAGTAGATAGAACAGTGAAAGTTTGATTCTAGCTAGTCTATCTACTATTTCTATGAGTCATATGCAAGACGTCATTTTAGAAAAGACTTTTTCACTATTCAATAAATAGATATCAATAGTAGATAGAACAGTGAAAGTTTGATTCTAGCTAGTCTATCTACTATTTCTATGAGTCATATGCAAGACGTCATTTTAGAAAAGACTTTTTCACTATTCAATAAATAGATATCAATAGTAGATAGAACAGTGAAAGTTTGATTCTAGCTAGTCTATCTACTATTTCTATGAGTCATATGCAAGACGTCATTTTAGAAAAGACTTTTTCACTATTCAATAAATAGATATCAATAGTAGATAGAACAGTGAAAGTTTGATTCTAGCTAGTCTATCACTATTTCTATGAGTCATATGCAAGACGTCATTTTAGAAAAGACTTTTTCACTATTCAATAAATAGATATCAATAGTAGATAGAACAGTGAAAGTTTGATTCTAGCTAGTCTATCTACTATTTCTATGAGTCATATGCAAGACGTCATTTTAGAAAAGACTTTTTCACTATTCAATAAATAGATATCAATAGTAGATAGAACAGTGAAAGTTTGATTCTAGCTAGTCTATCTACTATTTCTATGAGTCATATGCAAGACGTCATTTTAGAAAAGACTTTTTCACTATTCAATAAATAGATATCAATAGTAGATAGAACAGTGAAAGTTTGATTCTAGCTAGTCTATCTACTATTTCTATGAGTCATATGCAAGACGTCATTTTAGAAAAGACTTTTTCACTATTCAATAAATAGATATCAATAGTAGATAGAACAGTGAAAGTTTGATTCTAGCTAGTCTATCTACTATTTCTATGAGTCATATGCAAGACTTCATTTTAGAAAAGACTTTTTCACTATTCAATAAATAGATATCAATAGTAGATAGAACAGTGAAAGTTTGATTCTAGCTAGTCTATCTACTATTTCTATGAGTCATATGCAAGACGTCATTTTAGAAAAGACTTTTTCACTATTCAATAAATAGATATCAATAGTAGATAGAACAGTGAAAGTTTGATTCTAGCTAGTCTATCTACTATTTCTATGAGTCATATGCAAGACGTCATTTTAGAAAAGACTTTTTCACTATTCAATAAATAGATATCAATAGTAGATAGAACAGTGAAAGTTTGATTCTAGCTAGTCTATCTACTATTTCTATGAGTCATATGCAAGACGTCTTTTTAGAAAAGACTTTTTCACTATTCAATAAATAGATATCAATAGTAGATAGAACAGTGAAATTTGATTCAGCTAGTCTATCTACTATTTCTATGAGTCATATGCAAGAAGTCATTTTAGAAAAGACTTTTTCACTATTCAATAAATAGATATCAATAGTAGATAGAACAGTGAAAGTTTGATTCTAGCTAGTCTATCTACTATTTCTATGAGTCATATGCAAGACGTCATTTTAGAAAAGACTTTTTCACTATTCAATAAATAGATATCAATAGTAGATAGAACAGTGAAAGTTTGATTCTAGCTAGTCTATCTACTATTTCTATGAGTCATATGCAAGACGTCATTTTAGAAAAGACTTTTTCACTATTCAATAAATAGATATCAATAGTAGATAGAACAGTGAAAGTTTGATTCTAGCTAGTCTATCTACTATTTCTATGAGTCATATGCAAGACGTCATTTTAGAAAAGACTTTTTCACTATTCAATAAATAGATATCAATAGTAGATAGAACAGCTGAAATTTCACTAGTCTATCTACTATTTCTATGAGATATGAAAAACGTCATTTCTAGAAAAGACTTTTCACTATTCAATAAATAGATATCAATAGTAGATAGAACAGTGAAAGTTTGATTCTAGCTAGTCTATCTACTATTTCTATGAGTCATATGCAAGACGTCATTTTAGAAAAGACTTTTTCACTATTCAATAAATAGATATCAATAGTAGATAGAACAGTGAAAGTTTGATTCTAGCTAGTCTATCTACTATTTCTATGAGTCATATGCAAGACGTCATTTTAGAAAAGACTTTTTCACTATTCAATAAATAGATATCAATAGTAGATAGAACAGTGAAAGTTTGATTCTAGCTAGTCTATCTACTATTTCTATGAGTCATATGCAAGACGTCATTTTAGAAAAGACTTTTTCACTATTCAATAAATAGATATCAATGGATAG
>NW_027065934.1:0-20223 GCF_032884065.1 Artemia franciscana | reverse complement strand
GAAAAGGTCATCAATGACTACCAGATTTTGGTTAAAGAAACAAAGGTTCGGCGATATGTATTTCATAGTGAAGCTGAAAAATAAAGAAGAAAAAGAAAACTGAAAAAAAGAAAAAAGAGAAATTACAGACTGGGATACCGGGACACAAATGACGACCGGGACACAGGGAAGATAAATGACGGCCAGGACACAGGTATTTAAGAATATCGTTCAAAGACAAATTTTTAATTGTAAGAAGACCGTTGAAAGAGAAATTTCTAATTGTAAAATGACTGAAAAACCTACAATGGCAACGGTACCACCATCGAAGTAGATAACCAGTGGGTTTACGGCCAACCTACCATCTTCAAAGATACCACGATAGGAAGACTCTACACGGTTCACCCCAATCAACATGACATGTGTAGAATTGGATCGTGAACAAAGTTACAGTACGAGTGATCTATTGTCGTATGTACAAAATAACCTTTACAAGTTAACGTCGGAACAAAAAGACATTTATGATACGATAGACTCAATTTCAGGACGTATACAACTACCTGCTGATTTCTCTAGTTTAGTAACGTCCAAAAATGAATTGATTGAAAAAGTATTTCCGAATATTCTAAAAAATTATAAAAATAATAAATGGCTTTTAGTTATTATAGAAGATTTGTGCGTACGTATGGCAAACAAACCTCTTCAGGATTTGGGAATGCCTTCACCTAACCGTATCGCTGCTGTTTCGACATGTGTAGAATTGGATCGTGAACAAAGTTACAGTACGAGTGATCTATTGTCTTATGTACAAAATAACATTTACAAGTTAACGTCGGAACAAAAAGACATTTATGATACGATAGACTCAATTTCAGGACGTATACAACTACCTGCTGATTTCTGTAGTTTAGTGACGTCCAAAAATGAATTGATTGAAAAAGTATTTCCGAATATTCTAAAAAATTATAAAAATAATAAATGGCTAAGTGAAAGAGCGATTCTCGCACCCAAAAATATAGGCGACCCACCAAAGCTTTGCAATGGCACGCGACTTGCCGTAAAAAAAAACAATGGAAAGCCTAAAAAAGGCGACAATCTTGACAGGGCATTTTGAGGGTAAGGCTGTTCTTATTCCTCGCATTCCCATGATTCCAACGGATCTGCCTTTTCAATTTAAAAGATTGCAATTCCCAATTCGATTAGCATTTGCAATCACCATTAACAAAGCTCAAGGTCAATCATTAGAAAAATGTGGTATAGATCTTAATACTGATTGTTTTTCCCATGGACAATTGTACGTTGCATGTTCGAGGGTCGGTAAACCTGACAATCTATTTATATGCAGCGACAATTGGACAGCGAAGAATGTTGTATATTCGCAAGTTTTACGCAGTTAATTTTTATTGTATCCATCTATCTATCTATCTATATAAAAACGAGTTGTGTGTATGCATGTTTGTTTGTTTGTAAAAAGAGCGTTTGCATATGACGTCATTATTAGTGCATACGGCTTTGTATATGCACAGACAATGGGAAAGCCAAGAATGTTGTATATTCGCAATTTTTACGTAGTTTAACTCCTGCAGACGAAATGAATGCTTGTAACTCCAATATTTTGCACAAAATATTAAGTTTGAAATCAATCAGCAGTCAATTTTATTTTTAAAATCAATTGTGCAAAATATTTTGCACAAATATTATTTTACAAATATATTTTACAAAATATTAAGTTTGAAAATATTCTTATGTATTAGCTAGTGGATTAGCTAGCTAGTCGAAAGACTAGCTAATACATTAGAACATAATACATATATACATAATACATAATACATAAATTAAAAATAAAATGACGTACTATTTCTTTGAGTCATATGCAAGACGTCATTTTGACGTCATATGACCTATCTTTTCATTCGCTATTATTAAATTATCGCTATTGCTATTATTTACTAATTATCGCTATATAATTTTTCCTCTTCTCATCTAGAGATCTAGATGAGTAGATCTCTGACATAGTAAGCAAATCCACGAACACCGCCCCGTTTAATAAAACTTCTAATTTATTAAACGTAATAAATAAATGTTTTGTGCAAAATATTTTATGCAAAATATTTTAAAAAATTGATTTTTGCACAATTGATTTTAAAAATAAAATTATTTAATTAAATTATTGCTTAAATAATTGCTTATAACTTAATATTATAAACTTAATATTTTGTGCAAAATATTTTGTACAATTGATTTTAAAAATAAAACTTCAATAAAACTTTCTAAAATAAAATAAAATATTAAAATTACTATTTCTATGAGTCATATGGACTGCTTTATAAGCATAAATCAGTTTTATATAGATACATAAATTAAATCAGTTTTATATAAAGCATGGACGAAGGTTGTATATAAGTTGAAAACTGTGCTATTAGAAAGTACTCTATATAGATTCTAGCTAGTCTATCTACTATTTCTCTGAGTCATATGCAAGACGTCATTTTAGAAAGTTTTATTGATGTTTTATTCAATAAAACTTCAATAAACACTCTATGATTCTATCATATGATTGTCTTGCATATGACTCATAGAAATAGTAGATAGACTAGCTAGAATATTTTCTTAAAAAATTCTAAGAGTTTTGTAAGCGATAATTAGAAATAGTAGATAGACTATATACATATATAGACTATATATATATATATATATATATATATATATATATATATATATATATATATATATATATATATATAGACTATATATATATATATATATATATATATATATATATATATATATATATATATATATTTAGACTATATATATATATATATATATATATATATATATATATATATATATATATATATATATATATATATATATATATATATATATATATATATATATATATAGACTATATAGTAGTATTAGCTAGTGGATTAGCTAGTCTATCGACTAACTAGCTAATCCACTAGCTAATACATAAGAATATTTTCAAACTTAATATTTTGTGCAAAATATTTCTATGAGTCATATGCAAGACGTCATTTTAGAAAGTTTTATTGAAGTTTTATTTTTAAAATCAATTGTGCAAAATATTTTGCAAGACGTCATTTTAGAAAGTTTTATTGAAGTTTTTGATAGATGATATGATAGACACATAAATTTGAAGCTAGTCTATCTACTATTTCTATGAGTCATATGCAAGACGTCATTTTGACGTCATATGACCTATCTTTTCATTCGCTATACCTTGGAAATAGACAATAATATCGGCCACTGCGCCGATTAATAGTTTCATAGTTTCATAGTTTCTACTTCATAGTTTTATTGAAGTTTTATTAAACGGGGCGGTGTTCGTGGATAAATAAATAAAATAAATAAAGTGTTTATTAGCTAGTATTAATCAGCTGGTCATCAGCACTGTTTATTAGGCTACTGTTTCTATGAGTCATATGCAAGACGTCATTTTAGAAAGTTTTATTAAAGTTTTATTTTTAAAATCAATTGTGCAAAATATTTTGCACAAAATATTAAGTTTCAATAAATTTCAATAAAATTTCAATAAAACTATGAAAACTATGTGATTAAAGCCTTCACTAGAAACAGTGAAAGTTTGATTCTAGCTAGTCTATTTACTATAGAAGTATATCTACTCATAGAAATAGTAGATAGACTAGCTAGAATCAAACTAGTTCGTGGATTTGCTAGAATCAATTTTATAAAACTCATAGAGTTTTTAAAAAATATTCTAGCTAGTCTATCTACTATTTCTATGAGTCATATGCAAGACGTCATTTTGACGTCATATGACCTATCTTTTCATTCGCTATACCTTGGAAATAGACAATAATATCGGCCACAGCGCCGATATTAAATTCATAGTTTCATAGTTTCATAGTTTCTACTTCATAGTTTTATTGAAGATTTATTAAACGGGGCGGTGTTCGTGGATAAATAAATAAAATAAATAAAGTGTTTATTAGCTAGTATTAGAAAGTACTAGTATTAGAAAGTACTCATAGAGTTGCAAGACGTCATTTTAGAAGTAGAAGTAGAAGTAGAAGTATTAGCTAGTGGATTAGCTAGTCTATCGACTAGCTAGCTAATCCACTAGCTAATACATAAGAATATTTTGTGCAAAATATTTTGCACAATTGATTTTAAAAATAAAACTGTTTATTAGGCTACTATTTCTATGAGTCATATGCAAGACATCATTTTAGAAAGTTTTATTGAAGTTTTATTTTTAAAATCAATTGTGCAAAATATTTTGCACAAAATATTAAGTTTGAAAATATTCTTATGTATTAGCTAGTGGATTAGCTAGTCTATCGACTAGCTAGCTAATCCACTAGCTAATACTAGAATCAATAGATTAGAATTTTAGAACCATATGCAAGACGTCATATACGAACTAGTGCTATTCTATTGATTCTATTAGAATCAAACAGAAAGTTTGATTCTAGATTCAAATAGATTTGAATCTATTTATTGAATAGTGAAAAAGTCTTTTCTAAAATGACGTCTTGCATATGACTCATAGAAATAGTAGATAGACTAGCTAGAATCAAAATATTTTGCACAAGGACTTGCATATGAGAATATGCGTATGACTCATAGAAATAGAATCAAACTTTCACTGCTGAATCTATTAAAAGTTTTATTGATTCTAGCTAGTCTATCTACTATTGATTCTAGCTGGTCTAGAATCAATAGTAAGTTTTTAAAATCAATTAGAATACAAGAAAGTTTGATTCTAGCTAGTCTATCTACTATTTCTATGAGTCATATGCAAGAAGTCATTTTAGAAAAGACGCGCAGTGGCCGATATTATTGTCTATTTAATAGACAATAATATCTTGTATATCGGAATAGTAGATAGTTTGATTCTAGCTAGTCTATCTACTATTTCTATGAGTTTTATTTGTCTATTCTAGCTAGTCTATCTACTATTTCTATGAGTCATATGCAAGAAGTCATTTTAGAAAAGACGCGCAGTGGCCGATATTATTGTCTATTTAATAGACAATAATATCTTGTATATCGGAATAGTAGATAGTTTGATTCTAGCTAGTCTATCAACTATTTCTATGAGTTTTATTTGTCTATTCTAGCTAGTCTATCTACTATTTCTATGAGTCATATGCAAGACGCCATTTTAGAAAAGACGCGCAGTGGCCGATATTATTGTCTATTTCTACCGATATTATATTCTTGCATATGACTCATAGAAATAGTAGATAGACTAGCTAGAATCAAACTTTCACTGCTGAATCTATTAAAAGTTTTATTGATTCTAGCTAGTCTATCTACTATTGATTCTATTGACAATAGATTATCGAATTTGCTAGAATAGTATCGCGCAAGCCTTCACTAGATATAATTTCACTAGATGGAATCAAATGGGGAGGAAGAACGCTCCTGGACTTAGATTATGCTGATGATTTAAGCATATTAGATGAAAGTGTGAGCAAAATGAATGAATTTTTAGAGGTTTTACGAGTTCAGGGTGCTAAAATAGGCTTGAAAATTAATGTTAAGAAGACTAAGTCACTAAGGTTAGGAATAAGTGAAGATGAACAGGTGACCTTAGGTAACGAAAAGATTGATCAGGTTGGGAGCTTCAGTTACCTTGGTAGTATTATTAGTAAAGATGGTGGGAGCAGTGAAGATGTTAAAAGTAGAATAGCTAAAGCTCAGGGTGTTTTTTCACAGTTAAAAAAAGTTTGGAAGAATAGAAAGATAAGCCTACAAACCAAGATTAGAATATTGGAAGCTACAGTGATGACAGTGGTCAAATATGGCTCTGAAGCATGGACACTCCGAAAAGCAGATGAAAATTTACTAGATGTTTTCCAGAGAAATTGCCTACGGATTGTTCTGGGTACCCGGCTGACTGACCGTATTTCAAACAGTAGGTTGTACGAAAAGTGTGGTTCAATCCCGCTTTCTGGGGCTATAATGAAAGAAAGGTTGAGATGGCTAGGCCACGTTCTACGGATGAAGGATGACAGATTACCGAAGATTGTCCTTTTTGGCCAACCGTCTGGGGCTACACGGAAAGCAGGTCGTCCTTGTCTGGGTTGGGAGGATGTCATAAATAAGGATTTAAAGGAAATGGGAACTTCCTGGGAGGGTGTAAAGAGGGAGGCTTTAAATAGATTAGGTTGGAGGAGGAGCGTGCGTAGCTGTGTTGGCCTCAGGCGGCTTGGTGCTGCAGTGAGTTATTAGTAGTAGTAGTAGTAGTAGTATCTACTATTTCAGTTTTATATATAATATCGGATAGAGAATGGGTTAGTCTATATTGGCCACTGCGCGTCTTTTCTAAAATGACGTCTTGCATCGGCCACTGCGCGTCTTTTCTAAAATGACGTCTTGCATATGACTCATAGAAATAGTAGATAGACTAGCTAGAATCAAACTTTCACTGTTTCTAGTGAAGGCTTGTGGCCTTGTGCAAAATATTTTCCTCTAGGCCTCTAGGTGGCCGATATTCAAATAGATTTAATAGATATTCTAGAACTCTAGAATATAATATCTACTATTGATTCTAGCTGGTCTAGAATCAATAGTAAGTTTTTAAAATCAATTAGATGAAAAGATGAAAAGGATACAGCTAATGACGTCTTGCATATGACTCCGTTTAATAAATGACTTTTAAAGTCATTAGAAAAAAAAATATAATTTTTTCAGCTATGAATCTAGTAAGCAAGAGTCATATGCAAGACGTCATTTTAGAAAAGACGCGCAGTGGCCGATATTATTGTCTATTTAATAGACAATAATATCTTATACAATAAAATCAATTAGAATACAAGAAAGTTTGATTCTAGCTAGTCTATCTACTATTTCTTATCAATTTCTACTATTTCTGTTCGTGGATTTGCTTACTAGGTCAGAGATCTACTCATCTAGATCTCTAGATGAGATCTAGTCTATCTACTATTTCTATGAGTCATATGCAAGACGTCATTTTAGAAAAGACGTGCAGTGGCCGATATTATTGTCTATTTCTACGATATTATTGTCTTGCATATGACTCATAGAAATAGTAGATAGACTAGCTAGAATCAAACTTTCACTGCTGAATCTATTAAAAGTTTTATTGAAGTTTTATTAAACGGGGCGGTGTTCGTGGATTTGCTTACTAGGTCAGAGTTATGGACTTGCATATGAGAATATGCGTATGACTCATAGAAATAGATTCAAACTTTCACTGCTGAATCTATTAAAGGTTTTATTGATTCTAGCTAGTCTATCTACTATTGATTCTAGCTGGTCTAGAATCAATAGATTAGAATTCTAGAACCATATGCAAGACGTCACATACGAACTAGTGCTATTCTATTGATTCTATTAGAATCAAACAGAAAGTTTGATTCTAGATTCAAATAGATTTGAATCTATTTATTGAATAGTGAAAAAGTCTTTTCTAAAATGACGTCTTGCATATGACTCATAGAAATAGTAGATAGACTAGCTAGAATCAAAATATTTTGCACAAGGACTTGCATATGAGAATATGCGTATGACTCATAGAAATAGAATCAAACTTTCACTGCTGAATCTATTAAAAGTTTTATTGATTCTAGCTAGTCTATCTACTATTGATTCTAGCTGGTCTAGAATCAATAGTAAGTTTTTAAAATCAATTAGAATACAAGAAAGTTTGATTCTAGCTAGTCTATCTACTATTTCTATGAGTCATATGCAAGACGTCATTTTAGAAAAGACGCGCAGTGGCCGATATTATTGTCTATTTAATAGACAATAATATCTTGTATATCGGAATAGTAGATAGTTTGATTCTAGCTAGTCTATCTACTATTTCTATGAGTTTTATTTGTCTATTCTAGCTAGTCTATCTTCTATATCTATGAGTCATATGCAAGACGTCATTTTAGAAAAGACGCGCAGTGGCCGATATTATTGTCTATTTCTACCGATATTATATTCTTGCATATGACTCATAGAAATAGTAGATAGACTAGCTAGACTCAAACTTTCACTGCTGAATCTATTAAAAGTTTTATTGATTCTAGCTAGTCTATCTACTATTGATTCTATTGACAATAAATTATCGAATTTGCTAGAATAGTATCGCGCAAGCCTTCACTAGATATAATTTCACTAGATATAACTTTATGGCGCAAGCCTTCACTAGAAACAGTGAAAGTTTGATTCTAGCTAGTCTATCTACTATTTCAGTTTTATATATAATATCGGCTAGAGAATGGGTTAGTCTATATCGGCTTGTGGCCTTGTGCAAAATATTTTCCTCTAGGCCTCTAGGTGGCCGATATTCAAATAGATTTAATAGATATTCTAGAACTCTAGAATATAATATCTACTATTGATTCTAGCTGGTCTAGAATCAATAGTAAGTTTTTAAAATCAATTAGATGAAAAGATGAAAAGGATACAGCGAATGACGTCTTGCATATGACTCCGTTTAATAAATGACTTTTAAAGTCATTAGAAAAAAAATATAATTTTTTCAGCTATGAATCTAGTAAGCAAGAGTCATATGCAAGTCGTCATTTTAGAAAAGACGCGCAGTGGCCGATATTATTGTCTATTTAATAGACAATAATATCTTATACAATAAAATCAATTAGAATACAAGAAAGTTTGATTCTAGCTAGTCTATCTACTATTTCTTATCAATTTCTACTATTTCTGTTCGTGGATTTGCTTACTAGGTCAGAGATCTACTCATCTAGATCTCTAGATGAGATCTAGTCTATCTACTATTTCTATGAGTCATATGCAAGACGTCATTTTAGAAAAGACGCGCAGTGGCCGATATTATTGTCTATTTCTACTATATTATTGTCTTGCATATGACTCATAGAAATAGTAGATAGACTAGCTAGTTTCAAAATATTTTGCACAAGGACTTGCATATGAGAATATGCGTATGACTCATAGAAATAGAATCAAACTTTCACTGCTGAATCTATTAAAAGTTTTATTGATTCTAGCTAGTCTATCTACTATTGATTCTAGCTGGTCTAGAATCAATAGTAAGTTTTTAAAATCAATTAGAATACAAGAAAGTTTGATTCTAGCTAGTCTATCTACTATTTCTATGAGTCATATGCAAGACGTCATTTTAGAAAAGACGCGCAGTGGCCGATATTATTGTCTATTTAATAGACAATAATATCTTGTATATCGGAATAGTAGATAGTTTGATTCTAGCTAGTCTTTCTACTATTTCTATGAGTTTTATTTGTCTATTCTAGCTAATCTATCTACTATTTCTATGAGTCATATGCAAGACGTCATTTTAGAAAAGACGCACAGTGGCCGATATTATTGTCTATTTCTACCGATATTATATTCTTGCATATGACTCATAGAAATAGTAGATAGACTTGCTAGAATCAAACTTTCACTGCTGAATCTATTAAAAGTTTTATTGATTCTAGCTAGTCTATCTACTATTGATTCTATTGACAATAGATTATCGAATTTGCTAGAATAGTATCGCGCAAGCCTTCACTAGATATAACTTTATGGCGCAAGCCTTCACTAGAAACAGTGAAAGTTTGATTCTAGCTAGTCTATCTACTATTTCAGTTTGATAAATAATATCGGCTAGAGAATGGGTTAGTCTATATCGGCCACTGCGCGTTTTTTCTAAAATGACGTCTTGCATCGGCCACTGCGCGTCTTTTCTAAAATGACGTCTTGCATATGACTCATAGAAATAGTAGATAGACTAGCTAGAATCAAACTTTCACTGTTTCTAGTGAAGGCTTGCGGCCTTGTGCAAAATATTTTCCTCTAGGCCTCTAGGTGGCCGATATTCAAATAGATTTAATAGATATTCTAGAACTCTAGAATATAATATCTACTATTGATTCTAGCTGGTCTAGAATCAATAGTAAGTTTTTAAAATCAATTAGATGAAAAGATGAAAAGGATACAGCGAATGACGTCTTGCATATGACTCATAGAAATAGTAGATAGACTAGCTAGAATCAAACTTTCTTGTATTCTAATTGATTTTAAAAACTTACTATTGATTCTAGACCAGCTAGAATCAATAGTAGATAGACTAGCTAGAATCAATAATTAAATCTATTTGAATGACGAATCAAACTTTCACTGCTGAATCTATTAAATCTATTTGAATATCGGCCACCTAGAGGCCTAGAGGAAAATGTCCAGAATCAAAGTTTTATAAAATTTTATTTCTATGAGTTTTATTAAGCTTTCTTGTATTCTAATTGATTTTAAAAACTTACTATTGATTCTAGACCAGCTAGAATCAATAGTAGATAGACTAGCTAGAATCAATAAAACTTTTAATAGATTCAGCAGTGACAGTTTGATTCTAGCTAGTCTATCTACTATTTCTATGAGTCATAAGCAAGAATATAATATCGGTAGAAATAGACAATAATATCGGTCACTGTGCGTCTTTTCTAAAATGACGTCTTGCATATGACTCCGTTTAATAAATGACTTTTAAAGTCATTAGAAAAAAAATAAAATTTTTTCAGCTATGAATCTAGTAAGCAAGAGTCATATGCAAGACGTCATTTTAGAAAAGACGCGCATTGGCCGATATTATTGTCTATTTAATAGACAATAATATCTTATAAAATAAAATTAGAATACAAGAAAGTTTGATTCTAGCTAGTCTATCTACTATTTCTTATCAATTTCTACTATTTCTGTTCGTGGATTTGCTTACTAGGTCAGAGATCTACTCATCTAGATCTCTAGATGAGATCTAGTCTATCTACTATTTCTATGAGTCATATGAGTCATTGTGCAAAATATTTTCCTCTAGGCCTCTAGGTGGCCGATATTCAAATAGATTTAATAGATATTCTAGAACTCTAGAATAAAATATCTACTATTGATTCTAGCTGGTCTATAATCAATAGTAAGTTTTTAAAATCACTTAGATGAAAAGATGAAAAGGATACAGCGAATGACGTCTTGCATATGACTCATAGAAATAGTAGATAGACTAGCTAGAATCAAACTTTCTTGTATTCTAATTGATTTTAAAAACTTACTATGGATTCTAGACCAGCTAGAATCAATAGTAGATAGACTAGCTAGAATCAATAATTAAATCTATTTGAATGACGAATCAAACTTTCACTGCTGAATCTATTAAATCTATTTGAAACTAGAATCAAACTTCCACTGCTGAATCTATTAAATCTATTTGAATATCGGCCACCTAGAGGCCTAGAGGAAAATGTCCAGAATCAAAATTTTATAAAATTTTATTTCTATGAGTTTTATTAAACTTTCTTGTATTCTAATTGATTTTAAAAACTTACTATTGATTCTAGACCAGCTAGAATCAATAGTAGATAGACTAGCTAGAATCAATAAAACTTTTAATAGATTCAGCAGTGAAAGTTTGATTCTAGCTAGTCTATCTACTATTTCTATGAGTCACATGCAAGAATATAATATCGGTAGAAATAGACAATAATATAGGCCACTGCGCGTCTTTTCTAAAATGACGTCTTGCATATGACTCCGTTTAATAAATGACTTTTAAAGTCATTAGAAAAAAAAAATAAAATTTTTTCAGCTATGAATCTAGTAAGCAAGAGTCATATGCAAGACGTCATTTTAAAAAGACGCGCAGTAGCCGATATTATTGTCTATTTAATAGACAATAATATCTTACACAATAAAATCAATTAGAATACAAGAAAGTTTGATTCTAGCTAGTCTATCTACTCTCTTTTCCTATTTCAAAAGTTTTAGTTTTCGAGGGTAATAGCTACGTATGTTGAAAAAATGAAGATATTAGACAATTTTATGATTGCAAATGATAAAGAATGTGATTAAAGGCTCTTTTCCTATTTCAAAAGTTTTAGTTTTCGAGGGTAATAGCTAGGTCTGTGAAAAAAATGAAGATATTAGACTATTTTATGATTGCACATGGTAAAGAATGTGATTAAAGGCTCTTTTCCTATTTCAAAAGTTTTAGTTTTCAAGGGTAATAGCTACGTATGTTGAGAAAATGAAGATATTAGACTATTTTATGATTGCAAATGGTGAGAATGTGATTAAAGGCTCTTTTCCTATGTCAAAAGTTTTAGTTTTCGAGGGTAATAGCTACGCATGTGGAAAAAATGAAGATATTAGACTATTTTATGATTGCAAATGGTAAAGAATGTGATTAAAGGCTCTTTTCCTATTTCAAAAGTTTTAGTTTTCGAGGGTAATAGCTTAGTCTGTGGAAAAAATGAAGATATTAGACTATTTTATGATTGCAAATGGTAAAGAATGTGATTAAAGGCTCTTTTCATATTTCAAGAGTTTTAGTTTTCGAGGGTAATAGCTACGTATGTTGAAAAATGAAGATATTAGACTATTTTATGATTGCAAATGGTAAAGAATGTGATTGAAGGCTCTTTTCCTATTTCAAAAGTTTTAGTTTTCGGGGGTAAGAGCTACGTATGTTGAAAAAATGAAGATATTAGACTATTTTGTGATTGCAAATGGTAAAGAATGTGGTTAAAGGCGCTTTTCCTATTTCAAAAGTTTTAGTTTTCGAGGGTAATAGCTACGTATGTTGAAAAAATGAAGATATTAGACTATTTTATGACTGCAAATGGTAAAGAATGTGATTAAAGGCTCTTTTCCTATTTCAAAAGTTTTAGTTTTCGAGGGTAATAGCTACGTATGTTGAAAAAATGAAGATATTAGACTATTTTATGATTGCAAATGGTAAAGAATGTGATTAAAGGCTCTTTTCCTATATCAAAAGTTTTAGTTTTCGAGGGTAATAGCTAGGTCTGTGAAAAAATGAAGATATTAGACTATTTTATGATTGCAAATGGTAAAGAATGTGATTAAAGGCTCTTTTCCTATTTCAAAAGTTTTAGTTTTCGAGGGTAATAGCTACGTATGTTGAAAAAATGAAGATATTAGACTATTTTATGATTGCAAATGGTAAAGAATGTGATTAAAGGCTCTTTTCCTATGTCAAAAGCTTTAGTTTTCGAGGGTAATAGCTACGTATGTTGAAAAAATGAAGATATTAGACTATTTTATGATTGCAAATGGTAAAGAATGTGATTAAAGGCTATTTTCCTATTTCAAAAGTTTTAGTTTTCCAGGGTAATAGCTTTGTCTGTGGAAAAAATAAAGATATTATACTATTTTATGATTGCAAACGGTAAAGAATGTGATTAAAGGCTCTTTTCCTATTTCAAAAGTTTTAGTTTTCGAGGGTAATAGCTACGTATGTTGAAAAAATGAAGATATTAGACTATTTTATGATTGCAAATGGTAACAAATGAGATTAAAGGCTCTTTTTCTATGTCAAAAGTTTTAGTTTTCGAGGGTAATAGCTACGTATGTTGAAAAAAAATGATGATATTAGACTATTTTATGATTGCAAATGGTAAAGAATGTGATTAAAGGCTCTTCTCCTATTTCAAAAGTTTTAGTTTTCGAGGGTAATAGCTATGTCTGTGGAAAAAATGAAGATATTAGACAATTTTATGATTGCACATGGTAAAGAATGTGATTAAAGGCTCTTTTCCTATGTCAAAAGTTTTAGTTTTTTAGGGTAATAGCTACGCATGTTGAAAAAATGAAGATATTAGACTATTTTATGATTGCAAATAGTAAAGAATGTGATTAAATGCTCTTTTCCTATGTCAAAAGTTTTAGTTTTCGAGGGTAATAGCTACGTATGTTGAAAAAAAGAAGATATTAGACTATTTTATGATTGCAAATGGTAAAGAATGTGATTAAAGGCTCTTTTACTATTTCAAAAGTTTTAGTTTTCGAGGGTAATAGCTACGTATGTTGAAAAAATGAAGATATTAGACTATTTTATGATTGCAAATGGTAAAGAATGTGATTAAAGGCTCTTTTCCTATTTCAAAAGTTTTAGTTTTCGAGGGTAATAGCTACATATTTTGAAAAAATGAAGATATTAGACTATATTATGATTGCAAATGGTAAAGAATGTGATTAAAGGCTCTTTTCCTATTTCAAAAGTTTTAGTTTTCGAGGGTAATAGCTACGTATGCTGAAAAAAGAAGATATTAGACTATTTTATGATGGCAAATGGTAAAGAATGTGATTAAAGGCTCTTTTCCTATTTCAAAAGTTTTAGTTTTCGTGGGTAATAGCTACGTGTGTTGAAAAAATGAAGATATTAGACTATTTTATGATTGCAAATGGTAAAGAATTTGATTAAAGGCTCTTTTCCTATTTTAAAAGTTTTAGCTTTCGAGGGTCATAGCTACGTTATTACCTCGAAATATATCATATCTTCATTTTTGAAAAATAGTCTAATATCTTCATTTTTACAAGATAATTAGCTATTACCCTCGAAAACTAAAACTTTTGAAATAGCAAAAGAGCCTTTAATCACATTCTTTACCATTTGCAATCATAAAATAGTTTAATATCTTCATTTTTCAACATACGTAGCTATTACCCTCGAAAACTAAAACTTTTGAAATAGGTTAAGAGCCTTTAATCACATTCTTTACCATGTGCAATCATAAAATTGTCTAATATTTTCATTTTTTCAACATACAGTTCCTTACCATGAAGTGTTTGATTGCCAGCTTTTTTAATGGAAAAGTGAGCGTATTCTAGCCTTGTCAAAGACCTTTAATTTCAGTGAAGAAAAAATGCAGTGAAACCAAAACCGAAAATTGATTCGGTACGAAACAAAGTAGAGGCCTTACGTAGTGCAAAGGTGAAAAAACAACTTTCCAAACTTTTTTTCCTTGAAAAAACAAATACAGTTTCGACTAAATGTAGAAATTCCTTTAAACAAAGATTTTTAAACCTTAATCTCCCTTCCAGAATATTATTGAAGGTCCTCCACCTCCTTAGTAAATTGCGTATGCACTCATACTGAGCATTATTGATTAAGCTAGAACAAAAAACAGAATAAAAAGTAATTAGAGTAAGACTAAGTATCTGAAGTTGTTTTGGCCATAGCACAATCCAAAAAGAATTCAAGGAGCTCTTTGATATGGATATCAAGAGGTTCAAAGCTCAAATAATGATTCTCTCGCTAAATGCAACAGATTTCTGACAGAAATAAAAAAGAAAAGTAAAATGCCTCCGTCAAAAGTGATATGCAATATTTGGTGACATTGTCACCTGATCCTGATCAGCTTAAAGAGGAAGGGGTCTTGTCGACCCTCTATCTGGTATTTCCTTTAAGAATTTATGACGGAACATACACTCATTCAGTGTCGAATGTCGAAGAATTTGTATGTCCTCTTTAAGGAATTTAAAGGTTTTCTAGGAGAAACCGGAATGTCAATAGCTCAATATACTTTTCTTTTTTCCAATGAAGTTTGAACTATTAAACAATTTCATAGTAAATCTTAATTTTTGCAGGGCCATATCCCCCCCCCCGTTTCTGAGTTTTAGTTTTTTTTTTTCGGTTTGGGGAATGCAGGATTTATCTAATTTTTCTGTCGAGCGACTTCACTTATAATAGTTTAAAAGGTTTTATTCCTCCTACGGTAAGCACAGCTGGCTTGTAAAGAGAAAACAAGCAATGCAAAGACATCGACATTTGTGTTCATTGAAAAACTGCGGTATTTTCAAAGTAAAGTATTAACTTTTGAATTTTGAAACAGAACCTAATTCGTATATTCATTCGTCTCATATTGCTAGCTCACAGTACGACATTCACAGGAATCTAGTTTTGAAATAAATAAAAAAAAACAAGTTTTTTAGCTGAAAGTAAGGAGCAATATTAACACTTAAAACGAACAGAAATTATCACGCATATGAGGGGGGTTCACCCTCTCGCTAATACCTCGCTCTTTACGCTAAAGTTTGAATTTTATCCCAATTTTTTTTTAGAATGACCCCTGAATCACCAAGGTTATTTAACTAGAACAAAAAGCTCTTTTGATACTACAAAAAAACTTTAGCGCAAAGAGCGAGGTCTTGACGATTGGGCGAACCCCCTCATATACGTAATAATTTCTGTTTATTTTAGTTAATTTCTTCATTTTAATCACATTCTTCAATCACATTCTTTACCATTTGCAATCATAAAATAGTCTAATATCTTCATTTTTTCAACATACGTAGCTATTACCCTCAAAAACTAAAACTTTTGACATAGGAAAAGAGCCTTTAATCACATTCTTTACCATTTGCAATCATAAAATAGTCTAATATCTTCATTTTTTCAACATACGTAGCTATTACCCTCGAAAACTAAAACTTTTGACATAGGAAAAGAGCCTTTAATCACATTCTTTACTATGTGCAGTCATAAAATTGTCTAATATCTTCATTTTTTCCACAGACATAGCTATTACCCTCGAAAACTAAAACTTTTGAAATAGGAAAAGAGCCTTTAATCACATTCTTTACCATTTGCAATCATAAAATAGTCTAATATCTTCATTTTTTCAGCATACGTAGCTATTACCTTCGAAAACTAAACTTTTTGACACAGGAAAAGAGCCTTTAATCACATTCTTTACCATTTGCAATCATAAAATAGTCTAATATCTTCATTTTTTGAACATACGTAGCTATACTCTCAAAAGCTAAAACTTTTGAAATAGGAAAAGAGCCTTTAATCAAATTCTTTACCATTTGCAATCATAAAATAGTCTAATATCTTCATTTTTTCAACACACGTAGCTATTACCCAAGAAAACTAAAACTTTTGAAATAGGAAAAGAGCCTTTAATCACATTCTTTACCATTTGCCATCATAAAATAGTGTAATATCTTCATTTTTTCAACATACGTAGCTATTACCCTCGAAAACTAAAACTTTTGAAATAGGAATAGAGCCTTTAATCACATTCTTTACCATTTGCAATCATAATATAGTCTAATATCTTCATTTTTTCAACATATGTAGCTATTACCCTCGAAAACTAAATTTTTGAAATAGGAAAAGAGCCTTTAATCACATTCTTTACCATTTGCAATAATAAAATAGTCTAATATCTTCATTTTTTCAACATACGTAGCTATTGCCCTCGAAAACTAAAACTTTTGAAATAGGAATCAAGCCTTTAATCACATTCTTTACCATTTGCAATCATAAAATAGTCTAATATCTTCTTCTTTTCAACATACGTAGCTATTACCCTCGAAAACTAAAACTTTTGACATAGGAAAAGAGCATTTAATCACATTCTTTACCATTTGCAATCATAAAATAGTCTAATATCTTCATTTTTTCAACATGCGTAGCTATTACCCTAAAAAACTAAAACTTTTGACATAGGAAAAGAGCCTTTAATCACATTCTTTACCATGTGCAATCATAAAATTGTCTAATATCTTCATTTTTTCCACAGACATAGCTATTACCCTCGAAAACTAAAACTTTTGAAATAGGAAAAGAGCCTTTAATCACATTCTTTACCATTTGCAATCATAAAATAGTCTAATATCTTCATTTTTTCAACATACGTAGCTATTACCCTCGAAAACTAAAACTTTTGACATAGAAAAAGAGCCTTTAATCACATTCTTTACCATTTGCAATCATAAAATAGTCTAATATCTTCATTTTTTCAACATACGTAGCTATTACCCTCGAAAACTAAAACTTTTGAAATAGGAAAAGAGCCTTTAATCACATTCTTTACCATTTGCAATCATAAAATAGTCTAATATCTTCATTTTTTCAACAACGTAGCTATTACCCTCGAAAACTAAAACTTTTGAAATAGGAAAAGAGCCTTTAATCACATTCTTTACCATGTGCAATCATAAAATTGTCTAATATCTTCATTTTTTCAACATACGTAGCTATTACCCTCGAAAACTAAAACTTTTGAAATAGGAAAAGAGCCTTTAATCACATTCTTTACCATGTGCAATCATAAAATAGTCTAATATCTTCATTTTTTCAACATACGTAGCTATTACCCTCGAAAACTAAAACTTTTGAAATAGGAAAAGAGCCTTTAATCACATTCTTTACCATGTGCAATCATAAAATAGTCTAATATCTTCATTTTTTCAACATACGTAGCTATTACCCTCGAAAACTAAAACTTTTGAAATAGGAAAAGAGCCTTTAATCACATTCTTTACCATTTGCAATCATAAAATAGTCTAATATCTTCATTTTTTCAACATACGTAGCTATTACCCTCGAAAACTAAAACTTTTGAAATAGGAAAAGAGCCTTTAATCACATTCTTTACCATGTGCAATCATAAAATAGTCTAATATCTTCATTTTTTCAACATACGTAGCTATTACCCTCGAAAACTAAAACTTTTGACATAGGAAAAGAGCCTTTAATCACATTCTTTACCATTTGCAATCATAAAATAGTCTAATATCTTCATTTTTTCAACATACGTAGCTATTACCCTCGAAAACTAAAACTTTTGAACATAGGAAAAGAGCCTTTAATCACATTCTTTACCATTTGCAATCATAAAATAGTCTAATATCTTCATTTTTTCAACATACGTAGCTATTACCCTCGAAAACTAAAACTTTTGAAATAGGAAAAGAGCCTTTAATCACATTCTTTACCATTTGCAATCATAAAATAGTCTAATATCTTCATTTTTTCAACATACGTAGCTATTACCTCTCGAAAACTAAAACTTTTGACATAGGAAAAGAGCCTTTAATCACATTCTTTACCATTTGCAATCATAAAATAGTCTAATATCTTCATTTTTTCAACATACGTAGCTATTACCCTCGAAAACTAAAACTTTTGACATAGGAAAAGAGCCTTTAATCACATTCTTTACCATTTGCAATCATAAAATAGTCTAATATCTTCATTTTTTCAACATACGTAGCTATTACCCTCGAAAACTAAAACTTTTGAAATAGGAAAAGAGCCTTTAATCACATTCTTTACCATTTGCAATCATAAAATAGTCTAATATCTTCATTTTTTCAACATACGTAGCTATTACCCTCGAAAACTAAAACTTTTGAAATAGGAAAAGAGCCTTTAATCACATTCTTTACCATTTGCAATCATAAAATAGTCTAATATCTTCATTTTTTCAACATACGTAGCTATTACCCTCGAAAACTAAAACTTTTGAAATAGGAAAAGAGCCTTTAATCACATTCTTTACCATTTGCAATCATAAAATAGTCTAATATCTTCATTTTTTCAACATACGTAGCTATTACCCTCGAAAACTAAAACTTTTGACATAGGAAAAGAGCCTTTAATCACATTCTTTACCATTTGCAATCATAAAATAGTCTAATATCTTCATTTTTTCAACATACGTAGCTATTACCCTCGAAAACTAAAACTTTTGAAATAGGAAAAGAGCCTTTAATCACATTCTTTACCATTTGCAATCATAAAATAGTCTAATATCTTCATTTTTTCAACATACGTAGCTATTACCCTCGAAAACTAAAACTTTTGAAATAGGAAAAGAGCCTTTAATCACATTCTTTACCATTTGCAATCATAAAATAGTCTAATATCTTCATTTTTTCAACATACGTAGCTATTACCCTCGAAAACTAAAACTTTTGACATAGGAAAAGAGCCTTTAATCACATTCTTTACCATTTGCAATCATAAAATAGTCTAATATCTTCATTTTTTCAACATACGTAGCTATTACCCTCGAAAACTAAAACTTTTGAAATAGGAAAAGAGCCTTTAATCACATTCTTTACCATTTGCAATCATAAAATAGTCTAATATCTTCATTTTTTCAACATACGTAGCTATTACCCTCGAAAACTAAAACTTTTGACATAGGAAAAGAGCCTTTAATCACATTCTTTACCATTTGCAATCATAAAATAGTCTAATATCTTCATTTTTTCAACATACGTAGCTATTACCCTCGAAAACTAAAACTTTTGACATAGGAAAAGAGCCTTTAATCACATTCTTTACCATTTGCAATCATAAAATAGTCTAATATCTTCATTTTTTCAACATACGTAGCTATTACCCTCGAAAACTAAAACTTTTGAAATAGGAAAAGAGCCTTTAATCACATTCTTTACCATTTGCAATCATAAAATAGTCTAATATCTTCATTTTTTCAACAGACGTAGCTATTACCCTCGAAAACTAAAACTTTTGAAATAGGAAAAGAGCCTTTAATCACATTCTTTACCATTTGCAATCATAAAATAGTCTAATATCTTCATTTTTTCAACATACGTAGCTATTACCCTCGAAAACTAAAACTTTTGAAATAGGAAAAGAGCCTTTAATCACATTCTTTACCATTGCAATCATAAAATAGTCTAATATCTTCATTTTTT
>NW_027065933.1:0-20229 GCF_032884065.1 Artemia franciscana | reverse complement strand
TAATAGCTACGTATGTTGAAAAAATGAAGATTTTAGACTATTTTATGATTGCACATGGTAAAGAATGTGATTAAAGGCTCTTTTCCTATGTCAAAAGGTTTAGTTTTCGAGGGTAATAGCTACGTATGTTGGAAAAATGAAGATATTAGACTATTTTATGATTCCACATGGTAAAGAATGTGATTAAAGGCTCTTTTCCTATGTCAAAAGTTTTAGTTTTCGAGGGTAATAGCTACGTATGTTGGAAAAATGAAGATATTAGACTATTTTATTATTGCACATGGTAAAGAATGTGATTAAAGGCTCTTTTCCTATGTCAAAAGTTTTAGTTTTCGAGGGTAATAGCTACGTATGTTGAAAAAATGAAGATATTAGACTATTTTATGATTGCAAATGGTAAAGAATGTGAGTAAAGGCTCTATTCCTATGTCAAAAGTTTTAGTTTTCGAGGGTAATAGCTACGTATGTTGAAAAAATGAAGATATTAGACTATTTTATGATTGCAAATGGTAAAGAATGTGATTAAAGGCTCTTTTCCTATGTCAAAAGTTTTAGTTTTCGAGGGTAATAGCTACGTATGTTGAAAAAATGAAGATATTAGACTATTTTATGATTGCACATGGTAAAGAATGTGATTAAAGGCTCTTTTCCTATGTCAAAAGTTTTAGTTTTCGAGGGTAATAGCTACGTATGTTGGAAAAATTAAGATATTAGACTATTTTATGATTGCACATGGTAAAGAAAGTGCTTAAAGGCTCTTTTCCTATTTCAAAAGTTTTAGTTTTCGACGGTAATAGCTACGTATGTTGAAAAAATGAAGATTTTAGACTATTTTATGATTGCAAATGGTAAAGAATGTGATTAAAGGCTCTTTTCCTATGTCAAAAGTTTTAGTTTTCGAGGGTAATAGCTACGTATGTTGGAAAAATGAAGATATTAGACTATTTTATGATTGCACATGGTAAAGAAAGTGCTTAAAGGCTCTTTTCCTATTTCAAAAGTTTTAGTTTTCGAGGGTAATAGCTACGTATGTTGGAAAAATGAAGATATTAGACTATTTTATGATTGCAAATGGTAAAGAATGTGATTAAAGGCTCTTTTCCTATGTCAAAAGTTTTAGTTTTCGAGGGTAATAGCTACGTATGTTGGAAAAATGAAGATATTAGACTATTTTATGATTGCACATGGTAAAGAAAGTGCTTAAAGGCTCTTTTCCTATTTCAAAAGTTTTAGTTTTCGAGGGTAATAGCTACGTATGTTGAAAAAATGAAGATATTAGACTATTTTATAATTGCAAATGGTAACGAATTTGATTAAAGGCTCTTTTCCTATGTCAAAAGTTTTAGTTTTCGAGGGTAATAGCTACGTATGTTGAAAAAATGAAGATATTAGACTATTTTATGATTGCAAATGGTAAAGAATGTGATTAAAAGCTCTTTTCCTATGTCAAAAGTTTTAGTTTTCGAGGGTAATAGCTACGTATGTTTGAAAAATGAAGATATTAGACTATTTTATGATTGCACATGGTAAAGAATGTGATTAAAGGCTCTTTTCCTATGTCAAAAGTTTTAGTTTTCGAGGATAATAGCTACGTATGTTGGAAAAATGAAGATATTAGACTATTTTATGATTACACATGGTAAAGAAAGTGCTTAAAGGCTCTTTTCCTATGTCAGAAGTTTTAGTTTTCGAGGGTAATAGCTACGTATGTTGAAAAAATGAAGATATTAGACTATTTTATGATTGCAAATGGTAAAGAATGTGATTAAAGGCTCTTTTCTTATGTCAAAAGTTTTAGTTTTCGAGGGTAATAGCTGCGTATGTGGAAAAATGAAGATATTAGACTATTTTATGATTGCACATGGTAAAGAATGTGCTTAAAGGCTCTTTTCCTATGGCAAAAGTTTTAGTTTTCGAGGGTAATAGCTACGTATGTTGGAAAAATGAAGATATTAGACTATTTTATGATTGCACATGGTAAAGAATGTGATTAAAGGCTCTTTTCCTATGTCAAAAGTTTTAGTTTTCGAGGGTAATAGCTACGTATGTTGAAAAAATGAAGATATTAGACTATTTTATGATTGCAAATGGTAAAGAATGTGATTAAAGGCTCTTTTCCTATGTCAAAAGTTTTAGTTTTCGAGGGTAATAGCTACGTATGTTGGAAAAATGAAGATATTAGACTATTTTATGATTGCACATGGTAAAGAAAGTGCTTAAAGGCTCTTTTCCTATTTCAAAAGTTTTAGTTTTCGAGGGTAATAGCTACGTATGTTGAAAAAATGAAGATATTAGACTATTTTATGATTGCAAATGGTAAAGAATGTGATTAAAGGCTCTTTTCCTATGTCAAAAGTTTTAGTTTTCGAGGGTAATAGCTACGTATGTTGAAAAAATGAAGATATTAGACTATTTTATGATTGCACATGGTAAAGAATGTGCTTAAAGGCTCTTTTCCTATGGCAAAAGTTTTAGTTTTCGAGGGTAATAGCTACGTATGTTGGAAAAATGAAGATATTAGACTATTTTATGATTGCACATGGTAAAGAATGTGATTAAAGGCTCTTTTCCTATGTCAAAAGTTTTAGTTTTCGAGGGTAATAGCTACGTATGTTGAAAAAATGAAGATATTAGACTATTTTATGATTGCAAATGGTAAAGAATGTGATTAAAGGCTCTTTTCCTATGTCAAAAGTTTTAGTTTTCGAGGATAATAGCTACGTATGTTGAAAAAATGAAAATATTAGACTATTTTATGATTGCAAATGGTAAAGAATGTGATTAAAGGCTCTTTTCCTATGTCAAAAGTTTTAGTTTTCGAGGGTAATAGCTACGTATGTTGGAAAAATGAAGATATTAGACTATTTTATGATTGCACATGGTAAAGAAAGTGCTTAAAGGCTCTTTTCCTATTTCAAAAGTTTTAGTTTTCGAGGGTAATAGCTACGTATGTTGAAAAAATGAAGATATTAGACTATTTTATGATTGCAAATGGTAAAGAATGTGATTAAAGGCTCTTTTCCTATGTCAAAAGTTTTAGTTTTCGAGGGTAATAGCTACGTATGTTAAAAAAATGAAGATATTAGACTATTTTATGATTGCAAATGGTAAAGAATTTGATTAAAGGCTCTTTCCTATGTCAAAAGTTTTAGTTTTCGAGGGTAATAGCTACGTATGTTGAAAAAATGAAGATATTAGACTATTTTATGATTGCAAATGGTAAAGAATGAGATTAAAGGCTCTTTTCCTATTTCAAAAGTTTTAGTTTTCGAGGGTAATAGCTACGTATGTTGGAAAAATGAAGATAATAGACTATTTTATGATTGCACATGGTAAAGAATGTGCTTAAAGGCTCTTTTCCTACGGCAAAAGTTTTAGTTTTCGAGGGTAATAGCTACGTATGTTGGAAAAATGAAGATATTAGACTATTTTATGATTGCACATGGTAAAGAATGTGATTAAAGCCTCTTTTCCTATGTCAAAAATTTTAGTTTTCGAGGGTAATAGCTACGTATGTTGGAAAAATGAAGATATTAGACTATTTTATGATTGCAAATGGTAAAGAATGTGATTAAAGGCTCTTTTCCTATGTCAAAAGTTTTAGTTTTCGAGGGTAATAGTTACGTATGTTGGAAAAATGAAGATATTAGACTATTTTATGATTGCAAATGGTAAAGAATGTGATTAAAGGCTCTTTTCCTATGTCAAAAGTTTTAGTTTTCGAGGGTAATAGCTACGTATGTTGAAAAAATGAAGATATTAGACTATTTTATGATTGCAAATGGTAAAGAATGTGATTAAAGGCTCTTTTCCTATGTCAAAAGTTTTAGTTTTCGAGGGTAATAGCTACGTATGTTGGAAAAATGAAGATATTAGACTATTTTATGATTGCAAATGGTAAAGAATGTGATTAAAGGCTCTTTTCCTATTTCAAAAGTTTTCGTTTTCGAGGGTAATAGCTACGTAGCCTATGTTGGAAAAATGAAGATATTAGACTATTTTATGATTGCACATGGTTAAGATAGTGCTTAAAGGCTCTTTTCCTATGTCAAAAGTTTTAGTTTTCGAGGGTAATAGCTACGTATGTTGAAAAAATGAAGATATTAGACTATTTTATGATTGCAAATGGTAAAGAATGTGATTAAAGGCTCTTTTCTTATGTCAAAAGTTTTAGTTTTCGAGGGTAATAGCTACGTATATAGGAAAAATGAAGATATTAGACTATTTTATGATTGCACATGGTAAAGAATGTGCTTAAAGGCTCTTTTCCTATGGCAAAAGTTTTAGTTTTCGAGGGTAATAGCTACGTATGTTGAAAAAATGAAGATATTAGACTATTTTATGATTGCAAATGGTAAAGAATGTGATTAAAGGCTCTTTTCCTATGTCAAAAGTTTTAGTTTTCGAGGGTAATAGCTACGTATGTTGAAAAAATGAAGATATTAGACTATTTTATAATTGCAAATGGTAAAGAAAGTGCTTAAAGGCTCTTTTCCTATTTCAAAAGTTTTAGTTTTCGAGGGTAATAGCTACGTATGTTGAAAAAATGAAGATATTAGACTATTTTATGATTGCAAATGGTAAAGAATGTGATTAAAGGCTCTTTTCCTATGTCAAAAGTTTTTGTTTTCGAGGGTAATAGCTACTTATGTTGAAAAAATGAAGATATTAGACTATTTTATGATTGCAAATGGTAAAGAATGTGATTAAAGGCTCTTTTCCTATGTCAGAAGTTTTAGTTTTCGAGGGTAATAGCTACGTATGTTGAAAAAATGAAGATATTAGACTATTTTATGATTGCAAATGGTAAAGAATGTGATTAAAGGCTCTTTTCCTATGTCAAAAGTTTTAGTTTTCGAGGGTAATAGCTACGTATGTTGAAAAAATGAAGATATTAGACTATTTTATGATTGCAAATGGTAAAGAATGTGATTAAAGGCTCTTTTCCTATGTCAAAAGTTTTAGTTTTCGAGGGTAATAGCTACGTATGTTGGAAAAATGAAGATCTTAGACTATTTTATGATTGCACATGGTAAAGAAAGTGCTTAAAGGCTCTTTTCCTATTTCAAAAATTTTAGTTTTCGAGGGTAATAGCTACGTATGTTGAAAAAATGAAGATATTAGACTATTTTATGATTGCAAATGGTAAAGAATGTGATTAAAGACTCTTTTCCTATGTCAAAAGTTTACGTTTTCGAGGGTAATAGCTACGTTTGTTGGAAAAATGAAGATATTAGACTATTTTATGATTGCACATGGTAAAGAATGTGATTAAAGGCTCTTTTCCTATGTCAAAAGTTTTAGTTTTCGAGGGTAATAGCTACGTATGTTGGAAAAATTAAGATATTAGACTATTTTATGATTGCACATGGCAAAGAAAGTGCTTAAAGGCTCTTTTCCTATTTCAAAAGTTTTAGTTTTCGAGGGTAATAGCTACGTATGTTGAAAAAATGAAGATATTAGACTATTTTATTATTGCAAATGGTAAAGAATGTGATTAAAGGCTCTTTTCATATTTCAAAAGTTTTCGTTTTCGAGGGTAATAGCTACGTATGTTGGAAAAAATGAAGATATTAGACTATTTTATGATTGCACATGGTAAAGAAAGTGCTTAAAGGCTCTTTTCCTATTTCAAAAGTTTTAGTTTTCGAGGGTAATAGCTACGTATGTTGGAAAAATGAAGATATTAGACTATTTTATGATTGCAAATGGTAAAGAATGTGATTAAAGGCTCTTTTCCTATGTCAAAAGTTTTAGTTTTCGAGGGTAATAGCTACCTATGTTGGAAAAATGAAGATATTAGACTATATTATGATTGCACATGGTAAAGAAAGTGCTTAAAGGCTCTTTTCCTATTTCAAAAGTTTTAGTTTTCGAGGGTAATAGCTACGTATGTTGAAAAAATGAAGATATTAGACTATTTTATAATTGCAAATGGTGACGAATGTGATTAAAGGCTCTTTTCCTATGTCAAAAGTTTTAGTTTTCGAGGGTAATAGCTACGTATGTTGAAAAAATGAAGATAATAGACTATTTTATGATTCCACATGGTAAAGAATGTGATTAAAGGCTCTTTTCCTATGTCAAAAGTTTTAGTTTTCGAGGGTAATAGCTACGTATGTTGGAAAAATGAAGATATTAGACTATTTTATGATTACACATGGTAAAGAAAGTGCTTAAAGGCTCTTTTCCTATGTCAAAAGTTTTAGTTTTCGAGGGTAATAGCTACGTATGTTGAAAAAATGAAGATATTAGACTATTTTATGATTGCAAATGGTAAAGAATGTGATTAAAGGCTCTTTTCTTATGTCAAAAGTTTTAGTTTTCGAGGGTAATAGCTACGTATGTTGGAAAAATGAAGATATTAGACTATTTTATGATTGCACATGGTAAAGAATGTGCTTAAAGGCTCTTTTCCTATGGCAAAACCTTTAGTTTTCGAGGGTAATAGCTACGTATGTTGAAAAAATGAAGATATTAGACTATTTTATGATTGCCAATGGTAGAGAATGTGATTAAAGGCTCTTTTCCTATGTCAAAAGTTTTAGTTTTAGAGGGTAATAGCTACGTATGTTGAAAAAATGAAGATATTAGACTATTTTATGATTGCAAATGGTAAAGAATGTGATTAAAGGCTCTTTTCCTATGTCAAAAGTTTTAGTTTTCGAGGGTAATAGCTACGTATGTTGGAAAAATGAAGATATTAGACTATTTTATGATTGCACATGGTAAAGAAAGTGCTTAAAGGCTCTTTTCCTATTTCAAAAGTTTTAGTTTTCGAGGGTAATAGCTACGTATGTTGAAAAAATGAAGATATTAGACTATTTTATGATTGCAAATGGTAAAGAATGTGATTAAAGGCTCTTTTCCTATGTCAAAAGTTTTACTTTTCGAGGGTAATAGCTACGTATGTTGAAAAAATGAAGATATTAGACTATTTTATGATTGCAAATGGTAAAGAATTTGATTAAAGGCTCTTTTCCTATGTCAAAAGTTTTAGTTTTCGAGGGTAATAGCTACGTATGTTGAAAAAATGAAGATATTAGACTATTTTATGATTGCACATGGTAAAGAATGTGCTTAAAGGCTCTTTTCCTACGGCAAAAGTTTTAGTTTTAGAGGGTAATAGCTACGTATGTTGGAAAAATGAAGATATTAGACTATTTTATGATTGCACATGGTAAAGAATGTGATTAAAGGCTCTTTTCCTATGTCAAAAATTTTAGTTTTCGAGGGTAATAGCTAGGTATGTTGGAAAAATGAAGATATTAGACTATTTTATGATTGCAAATGGTAAAGAATGTGATTAAAGGCTCTTTTCCTATGTCAAAAGTTTTAGTTTTCGAGGGTAATAGCTACGTATGCTGGAAAAATGAAGATATTAGACTATTTTATGATTGCAAATGGTAAAGAATGTGATTAAAGGCTCTTTTCCTATGTCAAAAGTTTTAGTTTTCGAGGGTAATAGCTACGTATGTTGAAAAAATGAAGATATTAGACTATTTTATGATTGCAAATGGTAAAGAATGTGATTAAAGGCTCTTTTTCTATGTCAAAAGTTTTAGTTTTCGAGGGTAATAGCTACGTATGTTGGAAAAATGAATATATTAGACTATTTTATGATTGCAAATGGTAAAGAATGTGATTAAAGGCTCTTTTCCTATTTCAAAAGTTTTCGTTTTCGAGGGTAATAGCTAAGTAGCCTATGTTGAAAAAATGAAAATATTAGACTATTTTATGATTGCACATGGTAAAGAAAGTGCTTAAAGGCTCTTTTCCTATGTCAAAAGTTTTAGTTTTCGAGCGTAATAGCTACGTATGTTGAAAAAATGAAGATATTAGACTATTTTATGATTGCAAATGGTAAAGAATGTGATTAAAGGCTCTTTTCTTATGACAAAAGTTTTAGTTTTCGAGGGTAATAGCTACGTATATTGGAAAAATGAAGATATTAGACTATTTTATGATTGCATATGGTAAAGAATGTGCTTAATGGCTCTTTTCCTATGGCAAAAGTTTTAGTTTTAGAGGGTAATAGCTACGTATGTTGGAAAAATGAAGATATTAGACTATTTTATGATTGCACATGGTAAAGAATGTGATTAAAGGCTCTTTCCCTATGTCAAAAGTTTTAGTTTTCGAGGGTAATAGCTACGTATGTTGAAAAAATGAAGATATTAGACTATTTTATGATTGCAAATGGTAAAGAATGTGATTAAAGGCTCTTTTCCTATGTCAAAAGTTTTAGTTTTTGAGGGTAATAGCTACGTATGTTGGAAAAATGAAGATATTAGACTATTTTATGATTGCACATGGTAAAGAAAGTGCTTAAAGGCTCTTTTCCTATTTCAAAAGTTTTAGTTTTCGAGGGTAATAGCTACGTATGTTGAAAAAATGAAGATATTAGACTATTTTATGATTGCAAATGGTAAAGAATGTGATTAAAGGCTCTTTTCCTATGTCAAAAGTTTTAGTTTTCAAGGATAATAGCTACGTATGTTGACAAAATGAAGATATTAGACTATTTTATGATTGCACATGGTAAAGAATGTGATTAAAGGCTCTTTTCCTATGTCAAAAGTTTTAGTTTTCGAGGGTAATAGCTACGTATGTTGAAAAAAATGAAGATATTAGACTATTTTATAATTGCAAATGGTAAAGAATGTGATTAAAGGCTCTTTTCCTATTTCAAAAGTTTTAGTTTTCGAGGGTAATAGCTACGTATGTTGGAAAAATGAAGATATTAGACTATTTTATGATTGCACATGGTAAAGAATGTGCTTAAAGGCTCTTTTCCTATGGCAAAAGTTTTAGTTTTCGAGGGTAATAGCTACGTATGTTGGGAAAATGAAGATATTAGACTATTTTATGATTGCACATGGTAAAGAATGTGATTAAAGGCTCTTTTCCTATGTCAAAAGTTTTAGTTTTCGAGGGTAATAGCTACGTATGTTGAAAAAATGAAGATATTAGACTATTTTATGATTGCACATGGTAAAGATTGTGATTAAAGGCTCTTTTCCTATTTCAAAAGTTTTCGTTTTCGAGGGTAATAGCTACGTATGTTGGAAAAATGAAGATATTAGACTATTTTATAATTGCAAATGGTAACGAATGTGATTAAAGGCTCTTTTCCTATGTCAAAAGTTTTAGTTTTCGAGGGTAATAGCTATGTATGTTGGAAAAATGAAGATATTAGACTATTTTATGATTGCACATGGTAAAGAAAGTGCTTAAAGGCTCTTTTCCTATGTCAAAAGTTTTAGTTTTCGAGGGTAATAGCTACGTATGTTGAAAAAATGAAGATATTAGACAATTTTATGATTTCACATGGCAAAGAATGTGATTAAAGGCTCTTTTCCTATTTCAAAATTTTAGTTTTCGAGGGTAATAGCTACGTATGTTGAAAAAATGAAGATATTAGACAATTTTATGATTGCACATGGTAAAGAATGTGATTAAAGGCTCTTTTCCTATTTCAAAAGTTTTAGTTTTCGAGGGTAATAGCTACGTATGTTGAAAAAATGAAGATATTTAGACTATTTTATGATTGCACATGGTAAAGAATGTGATTAAAGGCTCTTTTCCTATTTCAAAAGTTTTAGTTTTCGAGGGTAATAGCTACGTATGTTGAAAAAATGAAGATATTAGACTATTTTATAATTGCAAATGGTAACGAATGTGATTAAAGGCTCTTTTCCTATGTCAAAAGTTTTAGTTTTCGAGGGTAATAGCTACGTATGTTGGAAACATGAAGATATTAGACCATTTTATAATTGCAAATGGTAAAGAATGTGCTTAAAGGCTCTTTTCCTATGGCAAAAGTTTTAGTTTTCGAGGGTAATAGCTACGTATGTTGGAAAAATGAAGATATTAGACTATTTTATGATTGCAAATGGTAAGGAATGTGATTAAAGGCTCTTTTCCTATGTCAAAAGTTTTAGTTTTCGAGGGTAATAGCTACGTATGTTGAAAAAATGAAGATATTAGACTATTTTATAATTGCAAATGGTAACGAATGTGATTAAAGGCTCTTTTCCTATGTCAAAAGTTTTAGTTTTCGAGGGTAATAGCTACGTATGTTGGAAAAATGAAGATATTAGACTATTTTATGATTGCACATGGTAAAGAATGTGCTTAAAGGCTCTTTTCCTATGGCAAAAGTTTTAGTTTCCGAGGGTAATAGCTACGTATGTTGGAAAAATGAAGATATTAGACTATTTTATAATTGCAAATGGTAAAGAATGTGCTTAAAGGCTCTTTTCCTATGGCAAAAAGTTTTAGTTTTCGAGGGTAATAGTTAAGTATGTTGGAAAAATGAAGATATTAGACTATTTTATAATTGCAAATGGTAAAGAATGTGCTTAAAGGCTCTTTTCCTATGGCAAAAGTTTTAGTTTTCGAGGGTAATAGTTACCTATGTTGGAAAAATGAAGATATTAGACTATTTTATGATTGCACATGGTAAAGAATGTGCTTAAAGGCTCTTTTCCTATGGCAAAAGTTTTAGTTTTCGAGGGTAATAGCTACGTATGTTGCAAAACATGAAGATATTAGACTATTTTATGATTGCACATGGTAAAGAATGTGATTAAAGGCTCTTTTCCTATTTCAAAAGTTTTAGTTTTCGAGGGTAATAGCTACGTATGTTGAAAAAATGAAGATATTAGACTATTTTATGATTGCACATGGTAACGAATGTGATTAAAGGCTCTTTTCCTATTTCAAAAGTTTTCGTTTTCGAGGATAATAGCTACGTATGTTGAAAAAATGAAGATATTAGACTATTTTATAATTGCACATGGTAAAGAATGTGATTAAAGGCTCTTTTCCTATGTCAAAAGTTTTAGTTTTCGAGGGTAATAGCTACGTATGTTGAAAAAATGAAGATATTAGACTATTTTATGATTGCAAATGGTAATGAAAGTGCTTAAAGGCTCTTTTCCTATTTCAAAAGTTTTATTTTTCGAGGATAATAGCTACGTATGTTGAAAAAATGAAGATATTAGACAATTTTATGATTGCATATGGTATATCTTCATTTTTTCAACATACGTAACTCTTGCCCCCGAAAACTAAAACTTTTGAAATAGGAAAAGAGCCTTTAGATATTAGACTATTTTATGATTGCACATGGTAAAGATTGCACATATTAAGCACTTTCTTTACCATGTGAAATCATAAAATAGTCTAATATCTTCATTTTTCCAACATACGTAGCTATTACCCTCGAAAACTAAAACTTTTGACATAGGAAAATAGCCTTTAATCACATTCGTTACCATTTGCAATTATAAAATAGTCTAATATCTTCATTTTTTCAACATACGTAGCTATACCCTCGAAAACTAAAACTTTTGACATAGGAAAAGAGCCTTTAATCACATTCTTTACCATGTGCAATCATAAAATAGTCTAATATCTTCATTTTTCCAACATACGTAGCTATTACCCTCGAAACGAAAACTTTTGAAATAGGAAAAGAGCCTTTAATCACATTCTTTACCATTTGCAATCATAAAATAGTCTAATATCTTCATTTTTTTCAACATACGTAGCTATTACCCTCGAAAACTAAAACTTTTGAAATAGGAAAAGAGCCTTTAAGCTCTTTCTTTACCATGTGCAATCATAAAATAGTCTAATATCTTCATTTTTCCAACATACGTAGCTATTACCCTCGAAAACTAAAACTTTTGACATAGGAAAAGAGCCTTTAATCACATTCTTTACCATGTGCAATCATAAAATAGTCTAATATCTTCATTTTTCCAACATACGTAGCTATTACCCTCAAAAACTAAAACTTTTGACATAGGAAAAGAGCCTTTAATCACATTCTTTACCATTTGCAATCATAAAATAGTCTAATATCTTCATTTTTTCAACATACGTAGCTATTACCCTCGAAAACTAAAACTTTTTACATAGGAAAAGAGCCTTTAATCACATTCTTTACCATTTGCAATCATAAAATAGTTTAATATTTTCATTTTTTCAACATACGTAGCTATTACCCTCGAAAACTAAAACTTATGACATAGGAAAAGAGCCTTTAATCACATTCTTTACCATGTGCAATCATAAAAAAGTCTAATATCTTCATTTTTCCAACATACGTAGCTATTACCCTCGAAAACGAAAACTTTTGAAATAGGAAAAGAGCCTTTAATCACATTATTTACCATTTGCAATCATAAAATAGTCTAATATCTTCATTTTTTCAACATACGTAGCTATTACCCTCGAAAACTAAAACTTCTGAAATAGGAAAAGAGCCTTTAATCACATTCTTTACCATGTGCAATCATAAAATAGTCTAATATCTTCATTTTTCCAACATACGTAGCTATTACCCTCGAAAACGAAAACTTTTGAAATAGGAAAAGAGCCTTTAATCACATTCTTTACCATTTGCAATCATAAAATAGTCTAATATCTTCATTTTTTCAACATACGTAGCTATTACCCTCGAAAACTAAAACTTTTGAAATAGGAAAAGAGCCTTTAATCACATTCTTTACCATTTGCAATCATAAAATAGTCTAATATCTTCATTTTTTCAACATAAGTGGCTATTACCCTCGAAAACTAAAACTTTTGAAATAGGAAAAGAGCCTTTAAGCACTTTCTTTACCATTTTCAATCATAAAATAGTCTAATATCTTCATTTTTCCAACATACGTAGCTATTACCCTCGAAAACTAAGACTTTTGACATAGGAAAAGAGCCTTTAATCACATTCTTTACCATGTGCAATCATAAAATAGTCTAATATCTTCATTTTTCCAACATACGTAGCTATTACCCTCGAAAACGAAAACTTTTTCCATAGGAAAAGAGCCTTTAAGCACTTTCTTTACCATGTGCAATCATAAAATAGTCTAATATCTTCATTTTTCCAACATACGTAGCTATTACCCTCGAAAACTAAAACTTTTGACATAGGAAAAGAGCCTTTAATCACATTCTTTACCATGTGCAATCATAAAATAGTCTAATATCTTCATTTTTCCAACATACGTAGCTATTACCCTCGAAAACGAAAACTTTTTCCATAGGAAAAGAGCCTTTAAGCACTTTCTTTACCATGTGCAATCATAAAATAGTCTAATATCTTCATTTTTCCAACATACGTAGCTATTACCCTCGAAAACTAAAACTTTTGACATAGGAAAAGAGCCTTTAATCACATTCTTTACCATGTGCAATCATAAAATAGTCTAATATCTTCATTTTTCCAACATACGTAGCTATTACCCTCGAAAACGAAAACTTTTGAAATAGGAAAAGAGCCTTTAATCACATTCTTTACCATTTGCAATCATAAAATAGTCTAATATCTTCTTTTTTCCAACATACGTAGCTATTACCCTCGAAAACTAAAACTTTTGACATAGGAAAAGAGCCTTTAATCACATTCTTTACCATGTGCAATCATAAAATAGTCTAATATCTTCATTTTTTCAACATACGTAGCTATTACCCTCGAAAACTAAAACTTTTGACATAGGAAAAGAGCCTTTAATCACATTCTTTACCATTTGCAATCATAAAATAGTCTAATATCTTCATTTTTTCAACATACGTAGCTATTACCCTCGAAAACTAAAACTTTTTACATAGGAAAAGAGCCTTTAATCACATTCTTTACCATGTGCAATCATAAAATAGTCTAATATCTTCATTTTTCCAACATACGTAGCTATTACCCTCGAAAACGAAAACTTTTGAAATAGGAAAAGAGCCTTTAATCACATTCTTTACCATTTGCAATCATAAAATAGTCTAATATCTTCATTTTTTCAACATACGTAGCTATTACCCTCGAAAACTAAAACTTTTGAAATAGGAAAAGAGCCTTTAAGCACTTTCTTTACCATGTGCAATCATAAAATCGTCTAATATCTTCATTTTTCCAACATACGTAGCTATTACCCTCGAAAACTAAAACTTTTGACATAGGAAAAGAGCCTTTAATCACATTCTTTACCATTTGCAATCATAAAATAGTCTAATATCTTCATTTTTTCAACATAAGTGGCTATTACCCTCGAAAACTAAAACTTTTGAAATAGGAAAAGAGCCTTTAAGCACTTTCTTTACCATTTTCAATCATAAAATAGTCTAATATCTTCATTTTTCCAACATACGTAGCTATTACCCTCGAAAACTAAGACTTTTGACATAGGAAAAGAGCCTTTAATCACATTCTTTACCATGTGCAATCATAAAATAGTCTAATATCTTCATTTTTCCAACATACGTAGCTATTACCCTCGAAAACGAAAACTTTTTCCATAGGAAAAGAGCCTTTAAGCACATTCTTTACCATGTGCAATCATAAAATAGTCTAATATCTTCATTTTTCCAACATACGTAGCTATTACCCTCGAAAACTAAAACTTTTGACATAGGAAAAGAGCCTTTAATCACATTCTTTACCATGTGCAATCATAAAATAGTCTAATATCTTCATTTTTCCAACATACGTAGCTATTACCCTCGAAAACGAAAACTTTTGAAATAGGAAAAGAGCCTTTAATCACATTCTTTACCATTTGCAATCATAAAATTGCCTAATATCTTCTTTTTTCCAACATACGTAGCTATTACCCTCGAAAACTAAAACTTTTGACATAGGAAAAGAGCCTTTAATCACATTCTTTACCATGTGCAATCATAAAATAGTCTAATATCTTCATTTATTTCAACATACGTAGCTATTACCCTCGAAAACAAAAACTTTTGAAATAGGAAAAGAGCCTTTAAGCACTTTCTTTACCATGTGCAATCATAAAATAGTCTAATATCTTCATTTTTCCAACATACGTAGCTATTACCCTCGAAAACTAAAACTTTTGACATAGGAAAAGAGCCTTTAATCACATTCTTTACCATGTGCAATCATAAAATAGTCTAATATCTTCATTTTTTCAACATACGTAGCTATTACCCTCGAAAACTAAAACTTTTGACATAGGAAAAGAGCCTTTAATCACATTCTTTACCATGTGCAATCACAAAAAAGTCTAATATCTTCATTTTCCAACATACGTAGCTATTACCCTCGAAAACGAAAACTTTTGAAATAGGAAAAGAGCCTTTAATCACATTATTTACCATTTGCAATCATAAAATAGTCTAATATCTTCATTTTTCCAACATACGTAGCTATTACCCTCGAAAACGAAAACTTTTGAAATAGGAAAAGAGCCTTTAATCACATTCTTTACATTTGCAATCATAAAATAGTCTAATATCTTCATTTTTTCAACATACGTAGCTATTACCCTCGAAAACTAAAACTTTTGAAATAGGAAAAGAGCCTTTAAGCACTTTCTTTACCATGTGCAATCATAAAATAGTCTAATATCTTCATTTTTTCAACATAAGTGGCTATTACCCTCGAAAACTAAAACTTTTGAAATAGGAAAAGAGCCTTTAAGCACTTTCTTTACCATTTTCAATCATAAAATAGTCTAATATCTTCATTTTTCCAACATACGTAGCTATTACCCTCGAAAACTAAGACTTTTGACATAGGAAAAGAGCCTTTAATCACAATCTTTACCATGTGCAATCATAAAATAGTCTAATATCTTCATTTTTCCAACATACTTAGCTATTACCCTCGAAAACGAAAACTTTTTCCATAGGAAAAGAGCCTTTAAGCACTTTCTTTACCATGTGCAATCATAAAATAGTCTAATATCTTCATTTTTCTCAACAAAAAGATATTAGATGATTTTTTTTCAAAGATATTTATTAGTTGATTTTTTCAACATAGTTTTCGAGGGTAATAGCTACGTATGTTGAAAAAATGAAGATATTAGACTATTTTATGATTGCAAATGGTAAAGAATGTGATTAAAGGCTCTTTTCCTATTTCAAAAGTTTTCGTTTTCGAGGGTAATAGCTACGTATGTTGGAAAAATGAAGATATTAGACTATTTTATGATTGCACATGGTAAAGAATGTGATTAAAGGCTCTTTTCCTATTTCAGAAGTTTTAGTTTTCGAGGGTAATAGCTACGTATGTTGAAAAAATGAAGATATTAGACTATTTTATGATTGCAAATGGTAAATAATGTGATTAAAGGCTCTTTTCCTATTTCAAAAGTTTTCGTTTTCGAGGGTAATAGCTACGTATGTTGGAAAAATGAAGATATTAGACTTTTTTATGATTGCACATGGTAAAGAATGTGATTAAAGGCTCTTTTCCTATGTCATAAGTTTTAGTTTTCGAGGGTAATAGCTACGTATGTTGAAAAAATGAAAATATTAAACTATTTTATGATTGCAAATGGTAAAGAATGTGATTAAAGGCTCTTTTCCTATGTAAAAAGTTTTAGTTTTCGAGGGTAATAGCTACGTATGTTGAAAAAATGAAGATATTAGACTATTTTATGATTGCAAATGGTAAACAATGTGATTAAAGGCTCTTTTCCTATGTCAAAAGTTTTAGTTTTTGAGGGTAATAGCTACGTATGTTGGATTGCACATGGTAAAGAATTTTATGATTGCACATGGTAAAGAATGTGATTAAAGGCTCTTTTCCTATGTCAAAAGTTTTAGTTTTCGAGGGTAATAGCTACGTATGTTGGAAAAATGAAGATATTAGACTATTTTATGATTGCACATGGTAAAGAAAGAGCTTAAAGGCTCTTTTCCTATTTCAAAAGTTTTAGTTTTCGAGGGTAATAGCTACGTATGTTGAAAAAATGAAGATATTTGACTATTTTATGATTGCAAATGGTAAAGAATGTGATTAAAGGCTCTTTTCCTATTTCAAAAGTTTTAGTTTTCGAGGGTAATAGCTACGTATGTTGGAAAAATGAAGATATTAGACTATTTTAATATCTTCAAAATAGTCTAATATCTTTATTTTTCCAACATACGTAGCTATTACCCTCGAAAACTAAAACTTTTGACATAGGAAAAGAGCCTTTAATCACCTTCTTTACCATTTGCAATCATAAAATAGTCTAATATCTTCATTTTTTCAACATAAGTGGCTATTACCCTCGAAAACTAAAACTTTTTAAATAGGAAAAGAGCCTTTAAGCACTTTCTTTACCATTTTCAATCATAAAATAGTCTAATATCTTCATTTTTCCAACATACGTAGCTATTACCCTCGAAAACTAAGACTTTTGACATAGGAAAAGAGCCTTTAATCACATTCTTTACCATGTGCAATCATAAAATAGTCTAATATCTTCATTTTTCCAACATACGTAGCTATTACCCTCGAAAACGAAAACTTTTTCCATAGGAAAAGAGCCTTTAAGCACTTTCTTTACCATGTGCAATCATAAAATAGTCTAATATCTTCATTTTTCCAACATACGTAGCTATTACCCTCGAAAACTAAAACTTTTGACATAGGAAAAGAGCCTTTAATCACATTCTTTACCATGTGCAATCATAAAATAGTCTAATATCTTCATTTTTCCAACATACGTAGCTATTACCCTCGAAAACGAAAACTTTTTCCATAGGAAAAGAGCCTTTAAGCACTTTCTTTACCATGTGCAATCATAAAATAGTCTAATATCTTCATTTTTCCAACATACGTAGCTATTACCCTCAAAAACTAAAACTTTTGACATAGGAAAAGAGCCTTTAATCACATTCTTTACCATGTGCAATCATAAAATAGTCTAATATCTTCATTTTTCCAACATACGTAGCTATTACCCTCGAAAACGAAAACTTTTGAAATAGGAAAAGAGCCTTTAATCACATTCTTTACCATTTGCAATCATAAAATAGTCTAATATCTTCTTTTTTCCAACATACGTAGCTATTACCCTCGAAAACCAAAACTTTTGCCATAGGAAAAGAGCCTTTAAGCACTTTCTTTACCATGTGCAATCATAAAATAGTCTAATATCTTCATTTTTCCAACATACGTAGCTATTACCCTCGAAAACTAAAACTTTTGACATAGGAAAAGAGCCTTTAATCACATTCTTTACCATGTGCAATCATAAAATAGTCTAATATCTTCATTTTTCCAACATACGTAGCTATTACCCTCGAAAACGAAAACTTTCTCCATAGGAAAAGAGCCTTTAAGCACTTTCTTTACCATGTGCAATCATAAAATAGTCTAATATCTTCATTTTTCCAACATACGTAGCTATTACCCTCAAAAACTAAAACTTTTGACATAGGAAAAGAGCCTTTAATCACATTCTTTACCATGTGCAATCATAAAATAGTCTAATATCTTCATTTTTCCAACATACGTAGCTATTACCCTCGAAAACGAAAACTTTTGAAATAGGAAAAGAGCCTTTAATCACATTCTTTACCATGTGCAATCATAAAATAGTCTAATATCTTCATTTTTCCAACATACGTAGCTATTACCCTCAAAAACTAAAACTTTTGACATAGGAAAAGAGCCTTTAATCACATTCTTTACCATGTGCAATCATAAAATAGTCTAATATCTTCATTTTTTCAACATACGTAGCTATTACCCTCGAAAACTAAAACTTTTGACATAGGAAAAGAGCCTTTAATCACATTCTTTACCATTTGCAATCATAAAATAGTCTAATATCTTCATTTTTTCAACATACGTAGCTATTACCCTCGAAAACTAAAACTTTTTACATAGGAAAGAGCCTTTAATCACATTCTTTACCATGTGCAATCATAAAATAGTCTAATATCTTCATTTTTCCAACATACGTAGCTATTACCCTCGAAAACGAAAACTTTTGAAATAGGAAAAGAGCCTTTAATCACATTCTTTACCATTTGCAATCATAAAATAGTCTAATATCTTCATTTTTTCAACATACGTAGCTATTACCCTCGAAAACTAAAACTTTTGAAATAGGAAAAGAGCCTTTAAGCACTTTCTTTACCATGTGCAATCATAAAATCGTCTAATATCTTCATTTTTCCAACATACGTAGCTATTACCCTCGAAAACTAAAACTTTTGACATAGGAAAAGAGCCTTTAATCACATTCTTTACCATTTGCAATCATAAAATAGTCTAATATCTTCATTTTTTCAACATAAGTGGCTATTACCCTCGAAAACTAAAACTTTTGAAATAGGAAAAGAGCCTTTAAGCACTTTCTTTACCATTTTCAATCATAAAATAGTCTAATATCTTCATTTTTCCAACATACGTAGCTATTACCCTCGAAAACTAAGACTTTTGACATAGGAAAAGAGCCTTTAATCACATTCTTTACCATGTGCAATCATAAAATAGTCTAATATCTTCATTTTTCCAACATACGTAGCTATTACCCTCGAAAACGAAAACTTTTTCCATAGGAAAAGAGCCTTTAAGCACATTCTTTACCATGTGCAATCATAAAATAGTCTAATATCTTCATTTTTCCAACATACGTAGCTATTACCCTCGAAAACTAAAACTTTTGACATAGGAAAAGAGCCTTTAATCACATTCTTTACCATGTGCAATCATAAAATAGTCTAATATCTTCATTTTTCCAACATACGTAGCTATTACCCTCGAAAACGAAAACTTTTGAAATAGGAAAAGAGCCTTTAATCACATTCTTTACCATTTGCAATCATAAAATAGCCTAATATCTTCTTTTTTTCCAACATACGTAGCTATTACCCTCGAAAACTAAAACTTTTGACATAGGAAAAGAGCCTTTAATCACATTCTTTACCATGTGCAATCATAAAATAGTCTAATATCTTCATTTTTCCAACATACGTAGCTATTACCCTCGAAAACAAAAACTTTTGAAATAGGAAAAGAGCCTTTAAGCACTTTCTTTACCATGTGCAATCATAAAATAGTCTAATATCTTCATTTTTCCAACATACGTAGCTATTACCCCTCGAAAACTAAAACTTTTGACATAGGAAAAGAGCCTTTAATCACATTCTTTACCATGTGCAATCATAAAATAGTCTAATATCTTCATTTTTTCAACATACGTAGCTATTACCCTCGAAAACTAAAACTTTTGACATAGGAAAAGAGCCTTTATTCACATTCTTTACCATTTGCAATCATAAAATAGTCTAATATCTTCATTTTTTCAACATACGTAGCTATTACCCTCGAAAACTAAAACTTATGACATAGGAAAAGAGCCTTTAATCACATTCTTTACCATGTGCAATCATAAAAAAGTCTAATATCTTCATTTTTCCAACATACGTAGCTATTACCCCTCGAAAACGAAAACTTTTGAAATAGGAAAAGAGCCT
>NW_027065932.1:0-20231 GCF_032884065.1 Artemia franciscana | reverse complement strand
TATACGTAGCTATTACCCTCGAAAACTAAAACTTTTGACATAGGAAAAGAGCCTTTAATCACATTCTTTACCATTTGCAATCATAAAATAGTCTAATATCTTCATTTTTTCAACATACGTAGCTATTACCCTCGAAAACTAAAACTTTTGAAATAGGAAAAGAGCCTTTAATCACATTCTTTACCATGTGCAATCATAAAGTAGTCTAATATCTTCATTTTTTCAACATTTGTAGCTATTACCCTCGAAAACTAAAACTTTTGACATAGGAAAAGAGCCTTTAATCACATTCTTTACCATTTGCAATCATAAAATGGTCTAATATCTTATTTTTTTCAACATACGTAGCTATTACCCTCGAAAACTAAAACTTTTGAAATAGGAAAAGAGCCTTTAATCCCATTCTTTACCATGTGCAATCATAAAATAGTCCAATATCTTCATTTTTTCAACAGACATAGCTATTACCCTCGAAAACTAAAACTTTTGAAATAGGAAAAGAGCCTTTAATCACATTCTTTACCATTTGCAATCATAAAATAGTCTAATATCTTCATTTTTTCAACATACATAGCTATTACCCTCGAAAACTAAAACTTTGAAATAGGAAATGAGCCTTTAATCACATTCTTTACCATGTGCAATCATAAAATAGTCTAATATCTTCATTTTTTCCACAGACCTAGCTATTACCCTCGAAAACTAAAACTTTTGAAATAGGAAAAGAGCCTTCAATCACATTCTTTACCATTTGCAATCATAAAATAGTCTCATATCTTCATTTTTTTCAACATATGTAGCTATTACCCTCAAAAACTAAAACTTTTGAAATAGGAAAAGACCCTTTAATCAAATTCTTTACCATGTGCAATCATAAAATTGTCTAATATCTTCATTTTTTCAACATACGTAGCTATTACCCTCGAAAACTAAAACTTTTGAAATAGGAATAGAGCCTTTAATCACATTCTTTACCATTTGCAATCATAAAATAGTCTAATTTCTTCATTTTTTCAACATACGTAGCTATTACCCTCGAAAACTAAAACTTTTGAAATAAGAAAAGAGCCTTTAATCACATTCTTTACCATATACAATCATAAAATTGTCTAATATCTTCATTTTTTCAACATACGTAGCTATTACCCTCGAAAACTAAATTTTTTGACATAGGAAAAGAGCCTTTAATCACATTCTTTACCATTTGCAATCATAAAATAGTCTAATATCTTCATTTTTTTCAACATACGTAGCTATTACCCTCGAAAACTAAAACTTTTGAAATAGGAAAAGAGCCTTTAATCACATTCTTTACCATTTGCAATCATAAAATTGTCTAATATCTTCATTTTTTCAACATACGTAGCTATTACCCTCGAAAACTAAAACTTTTGAAATAGGAAAAGAGCCTTTAATCACATTCTTTACCATGTGCAATCATAAAATAGTCTAATATCTTCATTTTTTCAACAGACATAGCTATTACCCTCGAAAACTAAAACTTTTGAAATAGGAAAAGAGCCTTTAATCACATTCTTTACCATTTGCAATCATAAAATAGTCTAATATCTTCATTTTTTCAACATAAGTAGCTATTACCCTCGAAAACTAAAACTTTTGAAATAGGAAAAGAGCCTTTAATCACATTCTTTACCATGTGCAATCATAAAATAGTCTAATATCTTCATTTTTTCAACATACGTAGCTATTACCCTCGAAAACTAAAACTTTTGAAATAGGAAAAGAGCCTTTAATCACATTCTTTACCATGTGCAATCATAAAATAGTCTAATATCTTCATTTTTTCAACATACGTAGCTATTACCCTCGAAAACTAAAACTTTTGACATAGGAAACGAGCCTTTAATCACATTCTTTACCATTTGCAATCATAAAATAGTCTAATATCTTCATTTTTTCAACATACATAGCTATTACCCTCGAAAACTAAAACTTTTGACATAGGAAAAGAGCCTTTAATCACATTCTTTACCATTTGCAATCATAAAATTGTCTAATATCTTCATTTTTTCAACATACGTAGCTATTACCCTCGAAAACTAAAACTTTTGAAATAGGAAAAGAGCCTTTAATCACATTCTTTACCATTTGCAATCATAAAATAGTCTAATATCTTCATTTTTTCAACATACGTAGCTATTACCCTCGAAAACTAAAACTTTTGAAATAGGAAAAGAGCCTTTAATCACATTCTTTACCATGTGCAATCATAAAATTGTCTAATATCTTCATTTTTTCAACAACGTAGCTATTACCCTCGAAAACTAAAACTTTTGAAATAGGAAAAGAGCCTTTAATCACATTCTTTACCATTTGCAATCATAAAATAGTCTAATATCTTCATTTTTTCAACATACGTAGCAATTACCCTCGAAAACTAAAACTTTTGACATAGGAAAAGAGCCTTTAATCACATTCTTTACCATTTGCAATCATAAAATAGTCTAATATCTTCATTTTTTCAACATACGTAGCTATTACCCTCGAAAACTAAAACTTTTGAAATAGGAAAAGAGCCTTTAATCACATTCTTTACCATTTGCAATCATAAAATAGTCTAATATCTTCATTTTTTCAACATACGTAGCTATTACCCTCGAAAACTAAAACTTTTGAAATAGGAAAAGAGCCTTTAATCACATTCTTTACCATTTGCCATCATAAAATAGTCTAATATCTTCATTTTTTCAACATACGTAGCTATTACCCTCGAAAACTAAAACTTTTGAAATAGGAAAAGAGCCTTTAATCACATTCTTTACCATTTGCAATCATAAAATAGTCTAATATCTTCATTTTTTCAACATACGTAGCTATTACCCTCGAAAACTAAAACTTTTGAAATAGGAAAAGAGCCTTTAATCACATTCTTTACCATGTGCAATCATAAAATATTTCTAATATCTTCATTTTTTCAACATACGTAGCTATTACCCTCGAAAACTAAAACTTTTGAAATAGGAAAAGAGCCTTTAATCACATTCTTTACCATGTGCAATCATAAAATTGTCTAATATCTTCATTTTTTCCACAGACATACGTAGCTATTACCCTCGAAAACTAAAACTTTTGAAATAGGAAAAGAGCCTTTAATCACATTCTTTACCATTTGCAATCATAAAATTGTCTAATATCTTCATTTTTTCAACATACGTAGCTATTACCCTCGAAAACTAAAACTTTTGAAATAGGAAAAGAGCCTTTAATCACATTCTTTACCATTTGCAATCATAAAATAGTCTAATATCTTCATTTTTTCAACATACGTAGCTATTACCCTCGAAAACTAAAACTTTTGAAATAGGAAAAGAGCCTTTAATCACATTCTTTACCATTTGCAATCATAAAATAGTCTAATATCTTCATTTTTTCAACATACGTAGCTATTACCCTCGAAAACTAAAACTTTTGAAATAGGAAAAGAGCCTTTAATCACATTCTTTACCATTTGCAATCATAAAATAGTCTAATATCTTCATTTTTTCAACATACGTAGCTATTACCCTCGAAAACTAAAACTTTTGAAATAGGAAAAGAGCCTTTAATCACATTCTTTACCATTTGCAATTATAAAATAGTCTAATATCTTCATTTTTTCAACATACGTAGCTATTACCCTCGAAAACTAAAACTTTTGACATAGGAAAAGAGCCTTTAATCACATTCTTTACCATTTGCAATCATAAAATAGTCTAATATCTTCATTTTTTCAACATACATAGCTATTACCCTCGAAAACTAAAACTTTTGAAATAGGAAAAGAGCCTTTAATCACATTCTTTACCATTTGCAATCATAAAATAGTCTAATATCTTCATTTTTTCAACATACGTAGCTATTACCCTCGAAAACTAAAACTTTTGAAATAGGAAAAGAGCCTTTAATCACATTCTTTACCATTTGCAATCATAAAATAGTCTAATATCTTCATTTTTTCATCATACGTAGCTATTACCCTCGAAAACTAAAACTTTTGAAATAGGAAAAGAGCCTTTAATCACATTCTTTACCATGTGCAATCATAAAATAGTCTAATATCTTCATTTTTTCAACATACGTAGCTATTACCCTCAAAAACTAAAACTTTTGAAATAGGAAAAGAGCCTTTAATCACATTCTTTACCATTTGCAATCATAAAATAGTCTAATATCTTCATTTTTTCAACATACATAGCTATTACCCTCGAAAACTAAAACTTTTGACATAGGAAAAGAGCCTTTAATCACATTCTTTACCATTTGCAATCATAAAATAGTCTAATATCTTCATTTTTTCAACATACGTAGCTATTACCCTCGAAAACTAAAACTTTTGAAATAGGAAAAGAGCCTTTAATCACATTCTTTACCATTTGCAATCATAAAATAGTCTAATATTTTTTCAACATACGTAGCTATTACCCTCGAAAACTAAAACTTTTGAAATAGGAAAAGAGCCTTTAATCAAATTCTTTACCATGTGCAATCATAAAATAGTCTAATATCTTCATTTTTTCAACATACGTAGCTATTACCCTCGAAAACTAAAACTTTTGACATAGGAAAAGAGCCTTTAATCACATTCTTTACCATTTGCAATCATAAAATTGTCTAATATCTTCATTTTTTCAACATACGTAGCTATTACCCTCGAAAACTAAAACTTTTGAAATAGGAAAAGAGCCTTTAATCACATTCTTTACCATTTGCAATCATAAAATAGTTAATATCTTCATTTTTTCAACATACGTAGCTATTACCCTCGAAAACTAAAACTTTTGACACAGGAAAAGAGCCTTTAATCACATTCTTTACCATGTGCAATCATAAAATAGTCTAATATCTTCATTTTTTCAACATACGTAGCTATTACCCTCGAAAACTAAAACTTTTGAAATAGGAAAAGAGCCTTTAATCACATTCTTTACCATGTGCAATCATAAAATAGTCTAATATCTTCATTTTTTTCAACAGACATAGCTATTACCCTCGAAAACTAAAACTTTTGAAATAGGAAAAGAGCCTTTAATCACATTCTTTACCATTTGCAATCATAAAATTGTCTAATATCTTCATTTTTTCAACATACATAGCTATTACCCTCGAAAACTAAAACTTTTGAATAGGAAAAGAGCCTTTAATCACATTCTTTACCATTTGCAATCATAAAATAGTCTAATATCTTCATTTTTTCAACATACGTAGCTATTACCCTCGAAAACTAAAACTTTTGAAATAGGAAAAGAGCCTTTAATCACATTCTTTACCATTTGCAATCATAAAATAGTCTAATATCTTCATTTTTTCAACATATGTAGCTATTACCCTCGAAAACTAAAACTTTTGAAATAGGAAAAGAGCCTTTAATCACATTCTTTACCATTTGCAATCATAAAATTGTCTAATATCTTCATTTTTTCAACATACGTAGCTATTACCCTCGAAAACTAAAACTTTTGAAATAGGAAAAGAGCCTTTAATCACATTCTTTACCATTTGCAATCATAAAATAGTCTAATATCTTCATTTTTTCAACATACGTAGCTATTACCCTCGAAAACTAAAACTTTTGAAATAGGAAAAGAGCCTTTAATCACATTCTTTACCATATGCAATCATAAAATTGTCTAATATCTTCATTTTTTCAACATACGTAGCTATTACCCTCGAAAACTAAAACTTTTGAAATAGGAAAAGAGCCTTTAATCACATTCTTTACCATTTGCAATCATAAAATAGTCTAATATCTTCATTTTTTCAACATACGTAGCTATTACCCTCGAAAACTAAAACTTTTGAAATAGGAAAAGAGCCTTTAATCACATTCTTTACCATTTGCAATCATAAAATTGTCTAATATCTTCATTTTTTCAACATACGTAGCTATTACCCTCGAAAACTAAAACTTTTGAAATAGGAAAAGAGCCTTTAATCACATTCTTTACCATGTGCAATCATAAAATAGTCTAATATCTTCATTTTTTCAACATACGTAGCTATTACCCTCGAAAACTAAAACTTTTGAAATAGGAAAAGAGCCTTTAATCACATTCTTTACCATTTGCAATCATAAAATAGTCTAATATCTTCATTTTTTCAACATAGTAGCTATTACCCTCGAAAACTAAAACTTTTGAAATAGGAAAAGAGCCTTTAATCACATTCTTTACCATGTGCAATCATAAAATAGTCTAATATCTTCATTTTTTCAACATACGTAGCTATTACCCTCGAAAACTAAAACTTTTGAAATAGGAAAAGAGCCTTTAATCACATTCTTTACCATTTGCAATCATAAAATAGTCTAATATCTTCATTTTTTCAACATACGTAGCTATTACCCTCGAAAACTAAAACTTTTGACATAGGAAAAGAGCCTTTAATCACATTCTTTACCATTTGCAATCATAAAATAGTCTAATATCTTCATTTTTTCAACATACGTAGCTATTACCCTCGAAAACTAAAACTTTTGAAATAGGAAAAGAGCCTTTAATCACATTCTTTACCATTTGCAATCATAAAATAGTCTAATATCTTCATTTTTTCAACATACGTAGCTATTACCCTCGAAAACTAAAACTTTTGACATAGGAAAAGAGCCTTTAATCACATTCTTTACCATTTGCAATCATAAAATAGTCTAATATCTTCATTTTTTCAACATACGTAGCTATACCCTCGAAAACTAAAACTTTTGAAATAGGAAAAGAGCCTTTAATCACATTCTTTACCATGTGCAATCATAAAATAGTCTAATATCTTCATTTTTTCAACATACGTAGCTATTACCCTCGAAAACTAAAACTTTTGAAATAGGAAAAGAGCCTTTAATCACATTCTTTACCATTTGCAATCATAAAATAGTCTAATATCTTCATTTTTTCAACATACGTAGCAATTACCCTCGAAAACTAAAACTTTTGAATAGGAAAAGAGCCTTTAATCACATTCTTTACCATTTGCAATCATAAAATTTTCTAATTTCTTCATTTTTTCAAATAAGTAGCTATTACCCTCAAAAACTAAAACTTTTGAAATAGTAAAAGAGCCTTTAATCACATTCTTTAGCATTTGCAATCATAAAATAGTCTAATATCTTCATTTTTTCAACATACGTAGCTATTACCCTCGAAAACTAAAACTTTTGAAATAGGAAAAGAGCCTTTAATCACATTCTTTACCATTTGCAATCATAAAATAGTCTAATATCTTCATTTTTTCAACATACGTAGCTATTACCCTCGAAAACTAAAACTTTTGAATAGGAAAAGAGCCTTTAATCACATTCTTTACCATTTGCAATCATAAAATTGTCTAATATCTTCATTTTTTCAACATACGTAGCTATTACCCTCGAAAACTAAAACTTTTGAAATAGGAAAAGAGCCTTTAATCACATTCTTTACCATGTGCAATCATAAAATAGTCTAATATCTTCATTTTTTCAACATACGTAGCTATTACCCTCGAAAACTAAAACTTTTGACATAGGAAAAGAGCCTTTAATCACATTCTTTACCATGTGCAATCATAAAATAGTCTAATATCTTCATTTTTTCAACATACGTAGCTATTACCCTCGAAAACTAAAACTTTTGAAATAGGAAAAGAGCCTTTAATCACATTCTTTACCATTTGCAATCATAAAATAGTCTAATATCTTCATTTTTTCAACATACGTAGCTATTACCCTCGAAAACTAAAACTTTTGAAATAGGAAAAGAGCCTTTAATCACATTCTTTACCATGTGCAATCATAAAATTGTCTAATATCTTCATTTTTTCAACATACGTAGCTATTACCCTCGAAAACTAAAACTTTTGAAATAGGAAAAGAGCCTTTAATCACATTCTTTACCATGTGCAATCATAAAATAGTCTAATATCTTCATTTTTTCAACATAAGTAGCTATTACCCTCGAAAACTAAAACTTTTGAAATAGGAAAAGAGCCTTTAATCACATTCTTTACCATTTGCAATCATAAAATAGTCTAATATCTTCATTTTTTCAACATACGTAGCTATTACCCTCGAAAACTAAAACTTTTGAAATAGGAAAAGAGCCTTTAATCACATTCTTTACCATGTGCAATCATAAAATAGTCTAATATCTTCATTTTTTCAACATACGTAGCTATTACCCTCGAAAACTAAAACTTTTGACATAGGAAAGAGCCTTTAATCACATTCTTTACCATTGCAATCATAAAATAGTCTAATATCTTCATTTTTTCAACATACATAGCTATTACCCTCGAAAACTAAAACTTTTGACATAGGAAAAGAGCCTTTAATCACATTCTTTACCATTTGCAATCATAAAATAGTCTAATATCTTCATTTTTTCAACATACGTAGCTATTACCCTCGAAAACTAAAACTTTTGACATAGGAAAAGAGCCTTTAATCACATTCTTTACCATTTGCAATCATAAAATAGTCTAATATCTTCATTTTTTCAACATACGTAGCTATGACCCTCGAAAACTAAAACTTTTGAAATAGGAAAAGAGCCTTTAATCACATTCTTTACCATGTGCAATCATAAAATAGTCTAATATCTTCATTTTTTCAACATACGTAGCTATTACCTTCAAAAACTAAAACTTTTGAAATAGGAAAAAAGCCTTTAATCACATTCTTTACCATTTGCAATGATAAAATAGTCTAATATCTTCATTTTTTCAACATACGTAGCTATTACCCTCGAAAACTAAAACTTTTGACATAGGAAAAGAGCCTTTAATCACATTCTTTACCATTTGCAATCATAAAATTTTCTAATTTCTTCATTTTTTCAAAATAAGTAGCTATTACCCTCGAAAACTAAAACTTTTGAAATAGGAAAAGAGCCTTTAATCACATTCTTTTAAATTTGCAATCATAAAATAGTCTAATATCTTCATTTTTTCAACATACGTAGCTATTACCCTCGAAAACTAAAACTTTTGAAATAGGAAAAGAGCCTTTAATCACATTCTTTACCATTTGCAATCATAAAATAGTCTATTATCTTCATTTTTTCAACATACGTAGCTATTACCCTCGAAAACTAAAACTTTTGACATAGGAAAAGAGCCTTTAATCACATTCTTTACCATTTACAATCATAAAATTGTCTAATATCTTCATTTTTTCAACATACGTAGCTATTACCCTCGAAAACTAAAACTTTTGAAATAGTAAAAGAGCCTTTAATCACATTCTTTACCATGTGCAATCATAAAATATTTTAATATCTTCATTTTTTCAACATACGTAGCTATTAACCTCGAAAACTAAAACTTTTGACACAGGAAAAGAGCCTTTAATCACATTCTTTACCATGTGCAATCATATAATAGTCTAATATCTTCATTTTTTCAACATACGTAGCTATTACCCTCGAAAACTAAAACTTTTGACATAGGAAAAGAGCCTTTAATCATATTCTTAACCATTTGCAATCATAAAATAGTCTAATATCTTCATTTTTTCAACATACGTAGCTATTACCCTCGAAAACTAAAACAGTTGACATAGGAAAAGAGCCTTTAATCACATTCTTTACCATGTGCAATCATAAAATATTTTAATATCTTCATTTTTTCAACATACGTAGCTATTACCCTCGAAAACTAAAACTTTTGACACAGGAAAAGAGCCTTTAATCACATTCTTTACCATGTGCAATCATATAATAGTCTAATATCTTCATTTTTTCAACATACGTAGCTATTAACCTCGAAAACTAAAACTTTTGACATAGGAAAAGAGCCTTTAATCATATTCTTAACCATTTGCAATCATAAAATAGTCTAATATCTTCATTTTTTCAACATACGTAGCTATTACCCTCGAAAACTAAAACAGTTGACATAGGAAAAGAGCCTTTAATCACATTCTTTACCATTTGCAATCATAAAATAGTCTAATATCTTCATTTTTTCAACATACGTAGCTATTACCCTCGAAAATTAAAACTTTTGACTTTGGAAAAGAGCCTTTAATAACATTTTTTACCATGTGCAATCATAAAAATGTCTAATATCTTCATTTTTTCGACAGACAAAGCTCTTACCTCCGAAAACTAAAACTTTTGACATAGGAAAAGAGCCTTTAATCACATTCTTTACCATGTGCAATCATAAAATTGTCTAATATCTTCATTTTTTCAACATACGTAGCTATTACCCTCGAAAACTAAAACTTTTGAAATAAGAAAAGAGCCTTTAATCACATTCTTTACCATGTGCAATCATAAAATTGTCTAATATCTTCATTTTTTCAACATACGTAGCTATTACCCTCGAAAACTAAAACTTTTGAAATAGGAATACAGCCTTTAATGACATTCTTTACAATTTGCAATCATAAAATAGTCTAATATCTTCATTTTTTCAACATACGTAGCTATTACACTCGAAAACTAAAACTTTTGAAATAGGAAAAGAGCCTTTAGTCACATTCTTTACCATGTGCAATCATAAAATAGTCTAATATCTTCATTTTTTCAACATACGTAGCTATTATCCTCGAAAACTAAAACTTTTGACATAGGAAAAGAGCCTTTAATCACATTCTTTACCATTTGCAATCATAAAATAGTCTAATATCTTCATTTTTTCAACATACGTAGCTATTACCCTCGAAAACTAAAACTTTTGACATAAGAAAAGAGCCTTTAATCACATTCTTTACCATGTGCAATCATATAATAGTCTAATATCTTCATTTTTTCAACATACGTAGCTATTACCCTCGAAAACTAAAACTTTTGACATAGGAAAAGAGCCTTTAATCACATTCTTAACCATTTGCAGTCATAAAATAGTCTAATATCTTCATTTTTTCAACATATGTAGCTATTACCCTCGAAAACTAAAACTTTTGAAATAGGAAAAGAGCCTTTAATCACATTCTTTACCATGTGCAATCATAAAATGGTCTATTATTTTCATTTTTTCAACAGACAAAGCTATTACCCTTGAAAACTAAAACTTTTGAAATAGGAAAAGAGCCTTTAATCACATTCTTTACCATTTGCAATCATAAAATAGTCTAATATCTTCATTTTTTCAACATACGTAGCTATTACCCTCGAAAACTAAAACTTTTGAAATAGGAAAAGAGCCTTTAATCACATTCTTTACCATTGGCATTCATAAAATAGTCTAATATCTTCATTTTTTCAACATACGTAGCTATTACCCTCGAAAACTAAATTTTTTGACATAGGAAAAGAGCCTTTAATCACATTCTTTACCATTTGCAATCATAAAATAGTCTAATATCTTCATTTTTTCAACATACGTAGCTATTACCCTCGAAAACTAAAACTTTTGAAATAGGAAAAGAGCCTTTAATCACATTCTTTACCATTTGCTATCATAAAATAGTCTAATATCTTCATTTTTTCAACATACGTAGCTATTACCCTCGAAAACTAAAACTTTTGACAGAGGAAAAGAGCCTTTAATCACATTCTTTACCATTTGCAATCATAAAATTGTCTAATATCTTCATTTTTTCAACATACTTAGCTATTACCCTCGAAAACTAAAACTTTTGAAATAGGAAAAGAGCCTTTAATCACATTCTTTACCATGTGTAATCATAAAATAGTCTAATATCTTCATTTTTTCCATAGACCTAGCTATTACCCTCGAAAACTAAAACTTTTGAAATAGGAAAAGAGCCTTTAATCACATTCTTTACCATTTGCAATCATAAAATAGTCTAATATCTTCATTTTTTTCAACATACGTAGCTATTACCCTCGAAAACTAAAACTTTTGAAATAGGAATAGAGCCTTTAATCACATTCTTTACCATTTGCAATCATAAAATAGTCTAATATCTTCATTTTTTCAACATACGTAGCTATTACCCTCGAAAACTAAAACTTTTGAAATAAGAAAAGAGCCTTTAATCACATTCTTTACCATGTGCAATCATAAAATTGTCTAATATCTTCATTTTTTCAACATACGTAGCTATTACCCTCGAAAAATAAATTTTTTGAAATAGGAAAAGAGCCTTTAATCACATTCTTTACCATTTGCAATCATAAAATAGTCTAATATCTTCATTTTTTCAACATACGTAGCTATTACCCTCGAAAACTAAAACTTTTGAAATAGGAAAAGAGCCTTTAATCACATTCTTTACCATGTGCAATCATAAAATAGTTTAATATCTTCATTTTTTCAACATACGTAGCTATTACCCTCGAAAACTAAAACTTTTGACATAGGAAAAGAGCCTTTAATCACATTCTTTACCATGTGCAATCATATAATAGTCTAATATCTTCATTTTTTCAACATACGTAGCAATTACCCTCGAAAACTAAAACTTTTGACATAGGAAAAGAGCCTTTAATCACATTCTTAACCATTTGCAATCATAAAATAGTCTAATATCTTCATTTTTTCAACAAACGTAGCTATTACCCTCGAAAACTAAAACTTTTGACATAGGAAAAGAGCCTTTAATCACATTCTTTACCATTTGCAATCATAAAATAGTCTAATATCTTCATTTTTTCAACATACGTAGCTATTACCCTCGAAAATTAAAACTTTTGAATTTGGAAAAGAGCCTTTAATCACATTTTTTACCATGTGCAATCATAAAAATGTCTAATATCTTCATTTTTTTTACAGACAAAGCTCTTACCCTCGAAAACTAAAACTTTTGACATGGGAAAAGAGCCTTTAATCACATTCTTTACCATGTGCAATCATAAAATTGTCTAATATCTTCATTTTTTCAACATACGTAGCTATTACCCTCGAAAACTAAATTTTTTGACATAGGAAAAGAGCCTTTAATCACATTCTTTACCATTTGCAATCATAAAATAGTCTAATATCTTCATTTTTTCAACATATGTAGCTATTACCCTCGAAAACTAAAACTTTTGAAATAGGAAAAGAGCCTTTAATCACATTCTTTACCATTTGCAATCATAAAATAGTCTAATATCTTCATTTTTTCAACATACGTAGCTATTACCCTCGAAAACTAAAACTTTTGAAATAGGAAAAGAGCCTTTAATCACATTCTTTACCATGTGCAATCATAAAATAGTCTAATATCTTCATTTTTTCAACAGACATAGCTATTACCCTCGAAAACTAAAACTTTTGAAATAGGAAAAGAGCCTTTAATCACATTCTTTACCATTTGCAATAATAAAATTGTCTAATATCTTCATTTTTTCAACATACGTAGCTATTACCCTCGAAAACTAAAACTTTTGAAATAGGAAAAGAGCCTTTAATCACATTCTTTACCATTTGCAATAATAAAATTGTCTAATATCTTCATTTTTTCAACATACGTAGCTATTACCCTCGAAAACTAAAACTTTTGAAATAGGAAAAGAGCCTTTAATCACATTCTTTACCATGTGCAATCATAAAATAGTCTAATATCTTCATTTTTTCAACAGACATAGCTATTACCCTCGAAAACTAAAACTTTTGAAATAGGAAAAGAGCCTTTAATCACATTCTTTACCATTTGCAATAATAAAATTGTCTAATATCTTCATTTTTTCAACATACGTAGCTATTACCCTCGAAAACTAAAACTTTTGAAATAGGAAAAGAGCCTTTAATCACATTCTTTACCATTGGCATTCATAAAATAGTCTAATATCTTCATTTTTTCAACATACGTAGCTATTACCCTCGAAAACTAAATTTTTTGACATAGGAAAAGAGCCTTTAATCACATTCTTTACCATTTGCAATCATAAAATAGTCTAATATCTTCATTTTTTCAACATACGTAGCTATTACCCTCGAAAACTAAAACTTTTGAAATAGGAAAAGAGCCTTTAATCACATTCTTGACCATTTGCAATCATAAAATAGTCTAATATCTTCATTTTTTCAACATACGTAGCTATTACCCTCGAAAACTAAAACTTTAGACAGAGGAAAAGAGCCTTTAATCACATTCTTTACCATTTGCAATCATAAAATTGTCTAATATCTTCATTTTTTCAACATACGTAGCTATTACCCTCGAAAACTAAAACTTTTGAAATAGGAAAAGAGCCTTTAATCACATTCTTTACCATGTTTAATCATAAAATAGTCTAATATCTTCATTTTTTCCATAGACCTAGCTATTACCCTCGAAAACTAAAACTTTTGAAATAGGAAAAGAGCCTTCAATCACATTCTTTACCATTTGCAATCATAAAATAGTCTAATATCTTCATTTTTTTAAACATACGTAGCTATTACCGTCGAAAACTAAAACTTTTGAAATAGGAATAGAGCCTTTAATCACATTCTTTACCATTTGCAATCATAAAATAGTCTAATATCTTCATTTTTTCAACATACGTAGCTATTACCCTCGAAAACTAAAACTTTTGAAATAAGAAAAGAGCCTTTAATCACATTCTTTACCATGTGCAATCATAAAATTGTCTAATATCTTCATTTTTTCAACATACGTAGCTATTACCCTCGAAAAATAAATTTTTTGACATAGGAAAAGAGCCTTTAATCACATTCTTTACCATTTGCAATCATAAAATAGTCTAATATCTTCATTTTTTCAACATACGTAGCTATTACCCTCGAAAACTAAAACTTTTGAAATAGGAAAAGAGCCTTTAATCACATTCTTTACCATTTGCAATCATAAAATAGTCTAATATCTTCATTTTTTCAACATACGTAGCTATTACCCTCGAAAACTAAAACTTTTGACATAGGAAAAGAGCCTTTAATCACATTCTTTACCATTTGCAATCATAAAATTGTCTAATATCTTCATTTTTTCAACATACGTAGCTATTACCCTCGAAAACTAAAACTTTTGAAATAGGAAAAGAGCCTTTAATAACATTCTTTACCATGTGCAATCATAAAATAGTCTATTATCTTCATTTTTTCAACAGACATAGCTATTACCCTTGAAAACTAAAACTTTTGAAATAGGAAAAGAGCCTTTAATCACATTCTTTACCATTTGCAATCATAAAATAGTCTAATATCTTCATTTTTTCAACATACGTAGCTATTACCCTCGAAAACTAAAATTTTTGAAATAGGAAAAGAGCCTTTAATCACATTCTTTACCATGTGCAATCATAAAATAGTTTAATATCTTCATTTTTTCAACATACGTAGCTATTACCCTCGAAAACTAAAACTTTTGACATAGGAAAAGAGCCTTTAATCACATTCTTTACCATGTGCAATCATATAATAGTCTAATATCTTCATTTTTTCAACATACGTAGCAATTACCCTCGAAAACTAAAACTTTTGACATAGGAAAAGAGCCTTTAATCACATTCTTAACCATTTGCAATCATAAAATAGTCTAATATCTTCATTTTTTCAACATACGTAGCTATTACCCTCGAAAACTAAAACTTTTGACATAAGAAAAGAGCCTTTAATCACATTCTTTACCATTTGCAATCATAAAATAGTCTAATATCTTCATTTTTTCAACATACGTAGCTATTACCCTCGAAAATTAAAACTTTTGAATTTGGAAAAGAGCCTTTAATCACATTTTTTACCTTGTGCAATCATAAAAATGTCTAATATCTTCATTTTTTTTACAGACAAAGCTCTTACCCTCGAAAACTAAAACTTTTGACATGGGAAAAGAGCCTTTAATCACATTCTTTACCATGTGCAATCATAAAATTGTCTAATATCTTCATTTTTTCAACATACGTAGCTATTACCCTCGAAAACTAAAACTTTTGAAATAGGAAAAGAGCCTTTAATCACATTCTTTACCATGTGCAATCATAAAATAGTCTAATATCTTCATTTTTTCAACAGACATAGCTATTACCCTTGAAAACTAAAACTTTTGAAATAGGAAAAGAGCCTTTAATCACATTCTTTACCATTTGCAATAATAAAATTGTCTAATATCTTCATTTTTTCAACATACGTAGCTATTACCCTCGAAAACTAAAACTTTTGAAATAGGAAAAGAGCCTTTAATCACATTCTTTACCATGTGCAATCATAAAATAGTCTAATATCTTCATTTTTTCAACAGACATAGCTATTACCCTCGAAAACTAAAACTTTTGAAATAGGAAAAGAGCCTTTAATCACATTCTTTACCATTTGCAATCATAAAATAGTCTAATATCTTCATTTTTTCAACATACGTAGCTATTACCCTCGAAAACTAAAACTTTTGAAATAGGAAAAGAGCCTTTAATCACATTCTTTACCATGTGCAATCATAAAATAGTCTAATATCTTCATTTTTTCAACATACGTAGCTATTACCCTCGAAAACTAAAACTTTTGAAATAGGAAAAGAGCCTTTAATCACATTCTTTACCATGTGCAATCATAAAATAGTCTAATATCTTCATTTTTTCAACAGACATAGCTATTACCCTCGAAAACTAAAACTTTTGAAATAGGAAAAGAGCCTTTAATCACATTCTTTACCATTTGCAATCATAAAATAGTCTAATATCTTCATTTTTTCAACATACGTAGCTATTACCCTCGAAAACTAAAACTTTTGAAATAGGAAAAGAGCCTTTAATCACATTCTTTACCATGTGCAATCATAAAATAGTCTAATATCTTCATTTTTTCAACAGACATAGCTATTATCCTCGAAAACTAAAACTTTTGAAATAGGAAAAGAGCCTTTAATCACATTCTTTACCATTTGCAATCATAAAATAGTCTAATATCTTCATTTTTTCAACATACGTAGCTATTACCCTCGAAAACTAAAGCTTTTGAAATAGAAAATGAGCCTTTAATCACATTCTTTACCATGTGCAATCATAAAATAGTCTAATATCTTCATTTTTTCCACAGACCTAGCTATTACCCTCGAAAACTAAAACTTTTGAAATAGGAAAAGAGCCTTCAATCACATTCTTTACCATTTGCAATCATAAAATAGTCTAATATCTTCATTTTTTTCAACATACGTAGCTATTACCCTCGAAAACTAAAACTTTTGAAATAGGAAAAGAGCCTTTAATCACATTCATTACCTATGCAATCATAAAATTGTCTAATATCTTCATTTTTTCAACATACGTAGCTATTACCCTCGAAAACTAAAACTTTTGACATAGGAAAAGAGCCTTTAATCACATTCTTTACCATTTGCAATCATAAAATAGTCTAATATCTTCATTTTTTCAAGGGTAATAGCTACGTATGTTGAAAAAATGAAGATATTAGACTATTTTATGATTGCAAATGGTAAAGAATGTGATTAAAGGCTCTTTTCCTATTTCAAAAGTTTTAGTTTTCGAGGGTAATAACTACGTATGTTGAAAAAATGAAGATATTAGACTATTTTATGATTGCACATGGTAAAGAATGTGATTAAAGGCTCTTTTCCTATTTCAAAAGTTTTAGTTTTCGAGGGTAATTGCTACGTATGTTGAAAAAATGAAGATATTAGACTATTTTATGATTGCAAATGGTAAAGAATGTGATTAAAGGCTATTTCCTATGTCAAAAGTTTTAGTTTTCGAGGGTAATAGCTACAAATGCTGAAAAAATGAAGATATTAGACTACTTTATGATTGCTCATGGTAAAGAATGTGATTAAAGGCTCTTTTCCTATTTCAAAAGTTTTAGTTTTCGAGGGTAATCGCTACGTATGTTGAAAAAATGAAGATATTAGACTATTTTATGATTGCAAATGGTAAAGAATGTGATTAAAGGCTCTTTTCCTATGTCAAAAGTTTTAGTTTTCGAGGGTAATAGCTACCTATGTTGAAAAAATGAAGATATTAGACTATTTTATGATTGCACATGTTAAAGAATGTGATTAAAGGCTCTTTTCCTATTTCAAAAATTTTAGTTTTCGAGGGTAATAGGAACGTATGTTGAAAAAATGAAGATATTAGACTATTTTATGATTGCACATGGTAGAGAATGTGATTAAAGGCTCTTTTCATATTTTAAAAGTTCTAGTTTTCGAGGGTAATAGCTATGTATGTTGAAAAAATGAAGATATTAGACTATTTTATGATTGCAAATGGTAAAGAATGTGATTAAAGGCTCGTTTCCTATTTCAAAAGTTTTAGTTTTCGAGGGTAATAGCTACGTATGTTGAAAAAATGAAGATATTAGACTATTTTATGATTGCACATGGTAAAGAATGTGATTAAAGGCTCTTTTCCTATTTCAAAAGTTTTAGTTTTCGAGAGTAATAGCTACGTATGTTGAAAAAATGAAGATATTAGACTATTTTATGATTGCACATGGTAAAGAATGTGATTAAAGGCTCTTTTCCTATTTCAAAAGTTTTAGTTTTCGAGGGTAATAGCTACGTATGTTGAAAAAATGAAAATATTAGACTATTTTATGATTGCAAATGGTAAAGAATGTGATTAAAGGCTCTATTCCTATTTCAAAAGTTTTACTTTTCGAGGGTTATAGCTACGTATATCGAAAAATGAAGATATTAGACTATTTTATGATTGCAAATCGTAAAGAATGTGATTGAAGGCTCTTTTCCTATTTCAAAAGTTTTAGTTTTCGAGGGTAATAGCTAGGTCTGTGGAAAAAATGAAGATATTAGACTATTTTATGATTGCACATGGTAAAGAATGTGATTAAAGGCTCATTTCCTATTTCAAAAGTTTTAGTTTTCGAGGGTAATAGCTACGTATGTTGAAAAAATGAAGATATTAGACTATTTTATGATTGCAAATGGTAAAGAATGTGATTAAAGGCTCTTTTCCTATTTCAAAAGTTTTAGTTTTCGAGGGTAATAGCTATGTCTGTTGAAAAAATGAAGATATTAGACTATTTTATGATTGCACATGGTAAAGAATGTGATTAAAGGCTCTTTTCCTATTTCAAAAGTTTTAGTTTTCGAGGGTAATAGCTACGTATGTTGAAAAAATGAAGATATTAGACTATTTTATGATTGCAAATGGTAAAGAATGTGATTAAAGGCTCTTTTCCTATGTCAAAAGTTTTAGTTTTCGAGGGTAATAGTTACGTATGTTGAAAAAATGAAGATATTAGACTTTTTTATGATTGCAAATGGTAAAGAATGTGATTAAAGGCTCTTTTTCTATTTCAAAAGATTTAGTTTTCGAAGGTAATAGCTACGTATGTTGAAAAAATGAAGATATTAGACTATTTTATGATTGCAAATGGTAAAGAATGTGATTAAAGGCTCTTTTCCTATGTAAAAAAATTTGGTTTTCGAGGGTAATAGCTACGTATGTTGAAAAAATGAAGATATTAGACTATTTTATGATTGCAAATGGTAAAGAATGTGATTAAAGGCTCTTTTCCTATTTCAAAAGTTTTAGTTTTCGATGGTAATAGCTACGTATGTTGAAAAAATGAAGATATTAGACAATTTTATGATTGCATAGGTAAAGAATGTGATTAAAGGCTCTTTTCCTATTTCAAAAGTTTTAGTTTTCGAGGGTAATAGCTACGTATGTTGAAAAAATGAAGATATTAGACAATTTTATGATTGCACATGGTAAAGAATGTGATTAAAGGCTCTTTTCCCATGTCAAAAGTTTTAGTTTTCGAGGGTAAGAGCTTTGTCTGTAAAAAAAATGAAGATATTAGACTATTTTATGATTGCAAATGGTAAAGAATGTGATTAAAGGCTCGTTTCCTATTTCAAAAGTTTTAGTTTTCGAGGGTAATAGCTACGTATGTTGGAAAAATGAAGATATTAGACTATTATATGATTGCACATGGTAAAGAATGTGATTAAAGGCTCTTTTCCTATTTCAAAAGTTTTAGTTTTCGAGGGTAATAGCTACGTATGTTGAAAAAATGAAGATATTAGACTATTTTATGATTGCACATGGTAAAGAATGTGATTAAAGGCTCTTTTCCTATTTCAAAAGTTTTAGTTTTCGAGGGTAATAGCTACGTAGGTTGAAAAAATGAAGATATTAGACTATTTTATGATTGCAAATGGTAAAGAATGTGATTAAAGGCTCTATTCCTATTTCAAAAGTTTTAGTTTTCGAGGGTAATAGCTATGTCTGTTGAAAAAATGAAGATATTAGACTATTTTATGATTGCAAATGGTAAAGAATGTGATTAAAGGCTCTTTTCCTATGTCAAAAGTTTTAGTTTTCGAGGGTAATAGCTACGTATGTTGAAAAAATGAAGATATTAGACTTTTTATGATTGCAAATGGTAAAGAATGTGATTAAAGGCTCTTTTCCTATTTCAAAAGATTTAGTTTTCGAGGGTAATAGCTACGT
>NW_027065931.1:0-20229 GCF_032884065.1 Artemia franciscana | reverse complement strand
ACCTGACAATCTATTTATATGCACAGATATGCACAGACGATGGGACAGCAAAGAATGTTGTATATTCGCAAGTTTTACGTAGTTAAAAACATATATATATATATATATATATATATATATATATATATATATATATATATATATATATATATATATATATATATATATATATATATATATATATCTATCTTCTATCTTCTATATATATATAAATAAGTTGTCTGTCTGTCTGTGGATCAGGTGACGTCATGTTTCTGTGTCGGCTGATGTCATGAAATTAGTTGTCAGGTGACGTCATGTTTCTGTGTCGGCTGACGTCATGAAATTAGTTGTCGTCATTTTTGCTTTGACGGTGACGTCATTCAAGTTATATAAGACATGTTCACGTAGAAATCTATTAATGTTTAAGTTTACAATAACTGATGAAGATGCTCAAGAGTCTATGCCAAAAAACTTGCTGCTGATAGTTCCTCGGCACGCTTTCTTTTCTGACTTTCTCTATCAGCAGCAAGTTTTTTGGCATAGACTCCTTGAGCATCTTCATCAGTCATTGTAAACTTAAACATTAATAGATTTCTACGTGAACATATGTCTTATATAACTTGAATGACGTCACCGTCAAAGCAAAAATGACGGCAACTAATTTCATGACTTAATTTCAGAACTTAATTTCTGTGTTGACTGACGTCATGAAATTAGTTGTCGTCAATTTTGTTATGACGATGCTTAGTATATTGTAAAACACATTAATTTGGTTAATAATATACCATTTAAAACACCAAAATGAACATGCTGAAGTAGTCACTCGGTGAGAGAGGGTGTCAGAACGGAGAATGAAGGTCCCAGGTTCAAATCCTGGTTAGGCTAAAAAAGGTAAAAATCTAAAAACTAAAAAAAAAACCTGAAAAAACTAAAAAAGGCAAAAAACTACAAAAAAACTAAAAACTAATAAAAAAAAATTAAGAATAAAAATAAAAAAAAATAAAAAAGATAAAAACTAAAAAAAAAAGTAAAAAGAAAAAACGAAAAAAACTAAAAAAGCTAAAAAAGGTAAAAACCAATAAAAAAATGAAAAGAAAAAAAGGAATAAAACTAAAAAAATTTTCATCTAAAAAACTAAAAAAAACTAAAAAAGGTAAAAACTAAAAGAACTAAAAAGAAAAAAAAAACTAAAAAAAGGAAAAAAACTGAAAAATAAAGGAGAAAAAGAAAACTAAAAAAATATAAATAAAAATAAAAAAACTAAAAAGATAAAAACTTCAAAAAAAACTAAAAAGAAAAAAGAAAAAAACTAAAAAACCTAAAAAAAAGGTCAAAACCAATAAAAAAAAACTAAAAGGGAAAAAAGGGAAAAAATTAAAAATTTATTTCATCATATACCAATTCAAAAACGAATGTATACCGGGATGACGATCGGGACACAGGGAATATAAATGACACAACTACAACGGGGACGCCGGGGGGCACAGGGGGATATAAATGACGACCGGGACACCGGGACACAAGGAATATAAATGACGCCCGGGACATTCAAAGAGAAATCAGAGACTGGGACACCGGGACACAAATGACGACCGGGACACAGGGAATATAAATGACGACTGGGACACTCAAAGAGAAATTACAAACTGGGACACCAGGACACAAATGACGACCGGGACACAGGGAATATAAATGCTATTTATATGCACAGACAATGGGACAGCGAAGAATGTTGTATATTCGTATGTTTTACGTAGTTAAAAATATATGTTTATATCTATCTCTATTCACAGGTGGGACACAGGGACACAGCTACAATGGCGCGTAACTAATATGGCGCGTAACGACTTACGCGCGCGGGGGGGGCTTGGGGGGGGGGGCGCGAAGCACCCCACCAACTAGGTGTTGGGGTGGCGCAAAGTGCCACCCCAACAGCTAGTTTATAATATTAATATAATCATCTAGGAAACGGGCATTTGACAGAACTTGAGAATTAGATTCTCAATTAGAACTTGACAATGGTTAATAGCAAATAGTGTTATTATTGTGGCCGACAAAGGACCCATTTTGGTGGAAGCTTGGGCCCCCTGGAAAATCTGGGGTGGGAATTTGCTCACCCCTGCCCCACCCAAATGGCACCTCTGGGTGTTTCCTCTTGGTGTGCCCTTTTTGGTGCCATTGTAGAATTAGTGGTACTTTCTCTTTGGCCGCAAGAACTAATATTGAATAAGACGTCATATTGAATATGACTTCATGTATTAAAATGAAAGTTTCCTTATATTGCAATGACGCCATGCAGTAACAAACAATTATTTTTAGTTTTTTTCCTCTTTTAATTTTTTGGTCTTTTTCTTTTTAGTTTATCTATTTTTAGTTTTTTAGTTATTTTTTTGTTTTTTGCTTTTTTTAGTTCTTTCTTTTTTTAGTTTTTTAGTTATTTTTTTAGTTTTTTCCTTTTTTAGTTTTTTCTTTTTTAATTTTTTTATTAGTTTTTTTAGTTTTTTCTTTTTTTCTTTTTAGTTTTGTTTTCATTTTTCTTTTCTATATATATATATATATATATATATATATATATATATATATATATATATATATATATATATATATATATAGTTTCCTCATATGAAATTATATAATGTCAATCGTATTTCATTTTTTCTTTTTTCCTTATTTTTTTTAGTTTTTTCTTTTTTGTTTTTTACTTTTTTTTCTTTTTTAGATTTTAGTTTTTTTAGTATCTAATCTATATATCTATCTATCTATATATATAAAAATAAGTTGTCTGTCCGTTACGCCAGATTATATCTTCTATATATATAAAAGAAAACAAACTAGAATGTAAAAACTGGAAATTGCATAAATATTTTGAAATATTTTGACAATAGATTAAAGTAATTCGAAAAAAGAAAAATGGTAAAAAACTAAAAAAAAACTAAAAAGAAAAAACTAAAAAAAAATTAAAAATTGAAAAAATAAAAAAAAAACCTAAATGAAAAAACGTAAAAAAATAAAAAGATAAAAAACTAAAAAAAACTATATTTTGACAAAAGATTAAGGTAATTCGAAAACCTTAAAACAGATACCCAAAATTTTGAGGTTTATTATCAATAAAAAGAAGAAACTTAAAAAAGAAAAACTAAAAAAGAAAAAAATAAGAAAATAAAAAAACTAAAAAAGAAAACTGAAATGAAACTGTATCTATATCTATATATATAAAAATAAGTTGTCTGTGTGTGGATCTGTGGATCTGTGGATCAGGTGACGTCATGTTTGTCCGCATATGACGTCTGAATTATTTCACACTAATACAAAATAAGAAAAAAAACAAAAAAAGGTAAAAACTACAAAAAAAAAACTAAAAAGAAAAAAAAAATAAAAAAGCTAAAAAACTAAAAAAAACTAAAAAAGGTAAAAAACTAAAAACTAAAAAAAACTGAAAAAACTAAGAAAAGGCAAAAACTACAAAAAAAACTAAAAACTAATAAAAAAACTAAAAAATCTAAAAAACTAAAAAAAACTAAAAAAACTAAAAAAAGGTAAAAAACTAAAAAAAACTAAAAACTAAAAAAGAAAAAAACTAAAAAAAGGAAAAGACTGAAAAATAAAAGAGAAAAAGAAAACTAAAAAAATATGAATAAAAATACAAAAAAATAAAAAAGATAAAAACTACAAAAAAACTAAAAAGAAAAAAAGGAAAAAAAAACTAAAAAAGCTAAAAAAAATAAAAGAAGCAAAAATCTAAAGAAGGTAAAAACTACAAAAAAAAAGAAAACAAAATAAAAAAATCTAAAAAAGCTTAAAAACTAAAAAAAAACTAAAAAAAGATAAAAAACTAAAAAAAAACTAAAAAAAGGAAAAAACCATAAAATAAACTAAAAACTAATAAAAAAAAATAAAAAAAGCTAAAAAACTAAAAAAACTAAAAAAACTAAAAAAGGTAAAAACTAAAAGAACTAAAAAAGAAAAAAAACTAAAAAAAGGAAAAAACTGAAAAATAAAGGAGAAAAAGAAAACTAAAAAAATATAAATAAAAATAAAAAAACTAAAAAGATAAAAACTTCAAAAAAAACTAAAAAGAAAAAAGAAAAAAACTAAAAAACCTAAAAAAAGGTAAAAACCAATAAAAAAAAACTAAAAACAAAAAAAGGGAAAAAATTAAAAATTTATTTCATCATAAGTTTTCAACTGACGAAATTACAGACCGGGACATCGGGACACAAATAAAAAAGGAAAAAAATAAAGGAGAAAAACAAAACTAAAAAACGAATGTATATACAGACCGGGACACCGGGATACAAATGACGACCGGGACACAGGGAATATAAATGACGACCGGGACACAGGGACACAACTACAACGGGGACGCCGGGGGGCACAGGGGGATATAAATGACGACCGAGACACGGGGACACATGGAATATAAATGACGCCCGGGACACTCAAAGAGAAATCAGAGACTGGGACACCGGGACACAAATGACGACCGGGACACAGGGACAAAACTACAAAGGGGATGCCGGGGGGCACAAGGGGATATATAAATGACGATGGCGACACAGGGAATGGTAGATTAGCAATCACCATCAACAAAGCTCAAGGGCAATCATTAGAATCATGAGGTATAGATCTGAATACGGATTGTTTTCCCATGGACCATTATATGTTGCATTTTCAAGAGTCGGTAAACAATCTATTTATATGCACAGACAATGGGACAGCAAAGAATGTTGTATATTCGCAAGTTTTACGTAGTTAAAAACATAAATATATATATATATATATATATATATATATATATATATATATATATATATATATATATATATATATATATATATATATATATATATATATATATATATATATATATATATATATATGTATATATATATATATATATATATATATATATATATATATATATATATATATATATATATATATATATCTATATTCACAGGTGGGACATAGGGACACAACTACAATGGCGCGTAACTAATATGGCGCGTAACGACTTACGCGCGCGGGGGGGCTTGGGGGGGGGGGGCGCGAAGCGCCCCCACCAACTAGGTGTTGGGGTGGCGCGAAGCGCCACCCCAACAGCTAGTATATATATATAAATAAGTTTTATGCATATTTGTTTTGTTCATATGCAAGAGGGTTTGCATATGACGTCATTATAACTATACAAGGCTTTATATATGACGTCATTATAAGATAACGTTACAGACTGGGACAAAGGGACACAAATGACGACTGGGACACAGGGAAACAACTACCACGGGGACGCCGGGTGGGGGCACAGGGGAAAAAATAAATGACGACGGGGACAGAGGAGATATTTTATTAGCAATCACCATCAACAAAGCTCAAGGGCAATCATTAGAATAATACGGTATAGATCGGATTATTTTTCCATGGACAATTATATGTTGTATGTTCAAGAGTCGGTAAACATGACAATCTGTTTATATTCACAGACAATGGGACAGCGAAGAATGTTGTATATTCGTAAGTTTTTCGTAGTTAAAAACATATATATATCTATATATATAAAAATAAGTTGTCTGTGGATGGATGGATGGATGTGTCAGGTGACGTCACCTGAAAAAACTGGATCAGGTGACGTCAAAACTGAAAAAACTAAAAAAAGGCAAAAACTACAAAAAAAACTAAAAACTAATAAAAAAAATAAAAAAGCTAAAAAACTAAAAAAACTATAAAGGTAAAAACCAATAAAAAACTAAAAAAAAAACTGAAAAAACTAAAAAAAGGCAAAAACTACAAAAAAAACTAAAAACTAATAAAAAAAGTAAAAAAGCTAAAAAACTAAAAAAACTAAAAAAAGGTAAAAAACTAAAAAAAATAAAAAATAAAAAAAACTAAAAAAAAGGAAAAAACTGAAAAATAAGCTAAAATAAAGGTAAAAACCAATAAAAAACTAAAAAAAAAAGGAAAAAACTAATAAATGACGACACTCAAAGAGAAAAAAAAGGCAAAAACTACAAAAAAAACTAAAAACTAATAAAAAAAATAAAAAAGCTAAAAAACTAAAAAAACTAAAAAAAGGCAAAAACTACAAAAAAAACTAAAAACTAATAAAAAAGCTAAAAAACTAAAAAAACTAAAAAAAAGGCAAAAACTACAAAAAAACTAAAAACTAATAAAAAAAATAAAAAAGCTAAAAAACTAAAAAAAACTAAAAAAACTAAAAAAAGGTAAAAAACTAAAAAAACTAAAAACTAAAAAAAACTAAAAAAGGTAAAAACTAAAAGAACTAAAAAAGAAAAAAATAAATGACGACACTCAAAGAGAAAGCGACCAGGACAAAAGGAATGTTCGATTAGCAATCAACAAAGCACCGGGACACAGGGAGTATAAATGACGACCCGGGGGAAACAGGGGGATATAAATGACGACCGGGACAAAAAAACTAAAAAGAAAAAAAAACTAAAAACTAATAAAAAAACTAAAAAATCTAAAAATCTAAATAAGCTAAAAAAGAAAAAAAAAGGAAAAAAATAAAGGAGAAAAACAAAACTAAAAAACGAATGTATATACAGACCGGGACACCGGGATACAAATGACGACCGGGACCCGGGACACAGGGAATATAAATGACGACCGGGACACAGGGACACAACTCCGGTACACCGGGATACAAATGACGACCGGGACACAGGGAATATAAATGACGACCGGGACACAGGGACACAACTACAACGGGGACACCGGGGGAAACAGGGGGATATAAATGACGACCGGGACAAAAAAAACTAAAAAGAAAAAAAAACTAAAAACTAATAAAAAAACTAAAAAATCTAAAAATCTAAATAAGCTAAAAAAGAAAAAAAAAGGAAAAAAATAAAGGAGAAAAACAAAACTAAAAAACGAATGTATATACAGACCGGGACACCGGGATACAAATGACGACCGGGACCCGGGACACAGGGAATATAAATGACGACCGGGACACAGGGACACAACTACAACGGGGACACCGGGGGAAACAGGGGGATGTAAATGACGACCGGGACACCGGGACAGGGAATGGTCGATTAGCAATCACCATCAACAAAGCTCAAGGGCAATCATTAGAATCATGAGGTATAGATCTGAATACAGATTGTTTTCCCATGGACCATTATATGTTGCATGTTCAAGAGTCGGTAAACCTGACAATCTATTTATATGCAAAGACAATGGGACAGCAAAGAATGTTGTATATTCGCAAGTTTTACGTAGTTAAAACCATATATATATATCTATCTATATTCACAGGTGGGACATAGGGACACAACTACAATGGCGCGTAACTATTATGGCGCGTAACGACTTACGCGCGCGGGGGGGCTTTGGGGGGGCGCGAAGCGCCCCCACCAACTAGGTGTTGGGGTGGCGCGAAGCGCCACCCCAACAGCTAGTATATAAAAATAAGTTGTCTGTCTGTGGATGTGTGGATGGATGTGTCAGGTGACGTCACCTGAAAAAACTGGATCAGGTGACGTCAAAACTGAAAAAACTAAAAAAGGCAAAAACTACAAAAAAAACTAAAAACTAATAAAAAAAATAAAAAAGCTAAAAAACTAAAAAAACTAAAAAAAGGCAAAAACTACAAAAAAAAACTAAAAAACTAAAAAAAAAAACTGAAAAAACTAAAAAAAGGCAAAAACTACAAAAAAAAACTAAAAACTAATAAAAAAAGTAAAAAAGCTAAAAAACTAAAAAAACTAAAAAAACTAAAAAAAGGTAAAAAACTAAAAAAAATAAAAAATAAAAAAAAACTAAAAAAAAGGAAAAAACTGAAAAATAAGCTAAAATAAAGGTAAAAACCAATAAAAAACTAAAAAGAAAAAAAGGAAAAAACTAAAAAAAATTTTCATCTAAAAAACTAAAAAAAACTAAAAAAGGTAAAAACTAAAAGAACTAAAAAAGAAAAAAATAAATGACGAAACTCAAAGAGAAAGCGACCAGGACAAAAGGAATGTTCGATTAGCAATCAACAAAGCACCGGGAAGCACCGGGACACAGGGAGTATGAATGACGACCAGGACATAAGTAAAAAAAAAAATTAACAAAACTAAAAAGAAGTTAAAAACTACAAAAAAACTAAAAAGAAAAAAAAACTAAAAACTAATAAAAAAACTAAAAAATCTAAAAATCTAAATAAACTAAAAAAGAAAAAAAAAGGAAAAAAATAAAGGAGAAAAACAAAACTAAAAAAGGAATGTATATACAGACCGGTACACCGGGATACAAATGACGACCGGGACACAGGGAATATAAATGACGACCGGGACACAGGGACACAACTACAACGGGGACACCGGGGGAAACAGGGGGATATAAATGACGACCGGGACAAAAAAACTAAAAAGAAAAAAAAACTAAAAACTAATAAAAAAACTAAAAAATCTAAAAATCTAAATAAGCTAAAAAAGAAAAAAAAAGGAAAAAAATAAAGGAGAAAAACAAAACTAAAAAACGAATGTATATACAGACCGGGACACCGGGATACAAATGACGACCGGGACACAGGGAATATAAATGACGACCGGGACACAGGGACACAACTACAACGGGGACACCGGGGGAAACAGGGGGATGTAAATGACGACTGGGACACCGGGACAGGGAATGGTCGATTAGCAATCACCATCAACAAAGCTCAAGGGCAATCATTAGAATCATGAGGTATAGATCTGAATACAGATTGTTTTCCCATGGACCATTATATGTTGCATGTTCAAGAGTCGGTAAACCTGACAATCTATTTATATGCAAAGACAATGGGACAGCAAAGAATGTTGTATATTCGCAAGTTTTACGTAGTTAAAACCATATATATATATATATATATATATATATATATATATATATATATATATATATATATATATCTATCTATATTCACAGGTGGGACATAGGGACACAACTACAATGGCGCGTAACTATTATGGCGCGTAACGACTTACGCGCGCGGGGGGGCTTGGGGGGGGGCGCGAAGCGCCCCCACCAACTAGGTGTTGGGGTGGCGCGAAGCGCCACCCCAACAGCTAGTATATATATATAAGGTAAGGTAAAGGATACGGCATTAGACTTTACAGTCCCTACTGGCGGTGCTGATCTCCGTTTCTTGGCCCTTCAGCCAGGAAGTGCAATGGGGGGTTGGGGGCCAGCCATCCTGTGCTTTCACACACCCTTCCTGTTTACCTTCCCCAGATTTCTCCAGGTACCCATTTAGAGCTGGGTCAACTCTGGCTAAGCTTACAGAGTCACGTCACTGACCCCCGTCCCAACTGAAGAATTGGGTACACTGGGATTCGAACCCGCGTCCTCTCAGACAAAGGATCCCGAATCCAGCGTACCAACCAACTCGGCCAGGACGGCTTTGGTTAGAGAACTAAGAAAAACAACCTAACGCGCCACCCCAACACCTTGTTTGTGGGGGCACTTCGTGCCCCCCAAGCCCCCCCCACGCGCGTAAGTCATTACGCGCCATATTAGTTACGCGTCATTGTAGTTGTGTCCCTGTGTCACACCAGTGTATATATATATATATATATATATATATATATATATATATATATATATATATATATATATATATATATATATATATATATAAATAAGTTGTTTGTCTGTCTGTCGACTGACGTCATGTTTGTGTGTCGACTGATGTCATGTTTGTCGACCGACGTCATTATAAGGATTGAGCTGTATGTCGTCATGAAGTCATGTTTTCATGATGAAGTCATATATATATAAATAAGTTGTTTGTCTGTCTGTCGACTGACGTCATGTTTGTGTGTCGACTGATGTCATGTTTGTCGACTGACGTCATTATAAGGATTGAGCTGTATGTCGTCATGAAGTCATGTTTTCATGATGAAGTCATGAAGTCAGACGACAATTGTTTGTCGTCTGACGTCATGTTTGTCGACTAACGAAACTACAGACCGGGACACCGGGACACAAATGACGTGTTATGTCTGTTATTTTCAACCTAAAAGATTGCAATTCCCAATTTGATTAGCATATTTAGTTTTCAGTCCAGAACCACTAAAGCTATTATGTAAATATTAAAAATATTTATGTTGTCTGAGCAATAATTTTTAGTTTTTATTTCAAAATAGAAAATTACCTGACAATTTTAGAATTATATCTATCTATATATATATAAAAATAAGTTGTCTGTCTGTGGATCAGGTGACGTCATGTTTCTGTGTCGACTGGCGTCATGAAGTTAGTTGTCGTCATTTTTGCTATGACGGTGACGTCATTGAAGATATTTAAGACATATATGTTCACGTAGAAATCTATTAATGTTTAAGTTTAAAATGACTGATGAACTTACAATGGCAAAAGCCGATGAAGATGCTCAAAGAGTCTATGCCAAAAAACTTGCTGCTGATAGAGAAAGTCAGAAAAGAAAGCGTGCCGAGGAATCAAAAGAACAGCAAGGAAACAGGCTTGAGGCTAAAGAACGCAAAACCGCGCAGTTAGATGAAGATCCACCTGGACAGCGAGAGTCAAAACATATCAAAACTGAAAATGATAGCGATGATGATTGGGTTTGGGATCTTGACTTGGATAAGGTCATCAATGCCTACCAGATTTTAGTTAAAAAAACAAAGGTTCGGCGACATGTATTTCATAGCGAAGCTGAAAAATAAAGAAGAAAAAGAAAACTGAAAAAAGAAAAAATGTAAAAAACTAAAAAATACTAAAAAGAAAAAACACTCAAAGAGAAATTTGTCTGCGTGTCTCTCGAGCGACGTCATGTTTGCGTTTCGACTGACGTCATGTTTGTCGACTGAAGAATTTCAGACCGGGACATCGGGACAAAAATGACGACCGGGACACCGGGAGGTAGTCTTCTATATATATAAAAATAAGTTTTCTGTGTGTCTGTCAAGTGACGTCATGTTTGTGTGTCGATTGACGTCATGTTTGTCGACTGACAAAATTACAGACCAGGACATCGGGACACAAATGACGACCGGGATACCGGGACAGAGGGAATATAAATGACGACCGGGACACTCAAAGAGAAAGCGACCGGGACAAAAGGAATGTTCTGTTAGCAATCACCATCAACAAAGCACCGGGACACAAATGACGACCGGGACACAGGGAATATAAATGACGAACAGGACACTCAAAGAGAAATTACAGACCGGGACACCGGAACACAAATGACGACCGGGACAAAAATGACGATCGGGACACCGGGGCACAGGGAATATAAATGACGACTGCGACACTCAAAGAGAAATTACAGACTGGGACACCGAGACACAAATGACGACCAGGACACAGGGAGTCTTCGATTAGCAATCACCATCAACAAAGCTGGAGGGCAATCATTAGAATAATGAGGTAATCCTTAATGAGGTCGCAAGTTTTACGTAGTTAAATATATATATATATATATATATATATATATATATATATATATATATATATATATATATATATATATATATATATATATATATATATATATATATATATATATATATATATATATATATATATATATATATATATATATATATATATATATATATATATATATATATATATATATATATATATATCTATATTCACAGGTGGGAAACAGGGACACAACTACAATGGCACGTAACTAATATGGCACCTGACGACTTACGCGCGCAGGGGGACTTGGGAGGGGGCGCGAAGCGCCCCCATTAACTGGGTGTTGAGGTGGCGCGAAGCGCCACCCCATCAGCTTGTCTATATATATATATATATAAAATAAGTTGTTTGAGTGTTATGTCTGTCTGTCTGTCTGTCCGCATATGACGTATGAATTATTTCACCATATACCAATTCAAAAACGAATGTATTCAAGCAAAAAAAAAAATAAAAAAACTAACAAAAAGGTAAAAACTACAAAAAAACAAAAAAACAAACTAAAAACTAATAAAAAAAACTAAAAAGCTAAAAAACTAAAAAAAAAACTAAAAAAGAAAAAAAAAGAAAAAAAGGTCAAAACTGAAAAATAAAGGAGAAAAACAAAACGAAAAAAATAAAGATAAGAAAACTAAAAAGGTAAAAACTACAAAAAAATCTAAAAAGAAAAAGAAAAAAATTAAAATACTAAAAAAAAAGGTAAAAACCAAAAAAAAATAAAATGTAAAAAAGGGGAAAAACAAAAAAATTTCATCATATACCAATTCAAAAACTAATGTATATACAGACTCGGACACTGAGACACAAATGACGAACGGGACACAGGGAATACAAATGACTTCCGGGGCACAGGGACACGACTACAACGGGGACACTGGGGGGCACAGGGGGATGTGTAAATGACGACCGGGGCAATGGCACCAGCCAAGGAACCTACTCAAAGAGTCTATGCCAAAAAACTTGCTGCTGATAGAGAAAGTAAGAAAAGAAAGCGTGCCTAGGAATCACAAGAACAGCAAGAAAACAGGTTTGCGGCTGATAGAGAAAGTAAGAACAGAAAGCGTGCCGAGGAATCACAAGACCAACGTGAAAACAGGCCTGCGGCTTCAAGAGATAATGCCAGATTAGGAATGTGCAATTTCCGTCAACGAAGACGTGTCGAGGAACTACCATAGCTATGCGAAACCAGACTTGCTGCTAAAAGAGAAAGTGAAAAAAGAAGGCGTGCCGAGGAATCACAAGAGCAACGTGAAAACATATTTGCGGCTTCAAGAGATAATGCCAAAAGAAAGCGTGCTGAGGAATCACAAGAGCAACGTGAAAATTATTGCATGGCATTCAGGTACACCCAAGTCGATGATTATAGTAGATGTGTTCAAATCGGGACTATGTCTAAAATTTGTCCCTACTGCAAGGCCTTGAAATTTAATGGTGAAACAGTGGGAATGTGTTGCGCCCCAGGAAAAGTTAAACTTCCTCAACTGGCTGCACCCCCAGAGCCATTGAAGACTTTGCTTACTGGAACTACGTCAGAATCCAAGCGTTTTTTATCAAAAATCAGAAAATATAACTCATGTTTCCAAATGACGTCGTTTGGTGCCCAAGTCGAAAACCCAGATCAATTTATGCCTACTTTCAAAGTAAAAGGGCAAATTTATCATAGAGCAGGGTCCCTTCTACCATTCTCAGACGAGAATCATAAATTTTTACAATTGTACTTCATCAGTAATAGAAATTCTGAATTGAATGCCCGTTGCGAAATTTCTCCCGACGTTGAAAGGATAATTGTTTCCCAATTGCAACATCTTTTCCACGAAATTAATAATTTTGTGCGTCTGTTCAAAACAGCCATCGGTTTGATGCCTACTGATACGCATAAAATTGTTATTTCCACTGACAAAACGCCTCCTGGCCAACATGTGCGTAGATACAATGCTCCAACTATCGACGAAGTGGCAATCGTTATGGTCGGTGATCAATTTTTACCTCGAGATATTATTCTTCATAAGTGAAACGCTCAGTTGGTAGGAATCGCTGAAACTCATCGATGCTACGATGCCCTACAATATCCTATCATTTTCTGGGATGGAACAGACGGCTATCACTTTAATATTAAATTGATGAATCCAGCCACTAACAAAGAAATGAATAAGAAATGAAGTGCAATGCATTATTATTCCTATAGAATAATGATTCAGCAGGATGAAGAGAATTATATTTAAAAATGCCGTCAATTGTTTCACCAATACATCATTGATATGTATGCAAAAATTGAATCAGAACGTTTGCTATTTATCCGTCTGAATCAGACCAAACTCCACCCTGAACAATACATACATTTGCGAGATTCAGTTGTAAATGACGGTAATACCACAAACGTTGGAAGATTAACGATTTTACCTTCGTCATATGCTGGCAGTCCCCGTCATATGCATGAATATGCTCAAGATGCTATTGCGTATGTTCGTCTCTATGGTCGTCCAGATTTATTTATTACATTTACATGTAATCAATCTTGGGACGAGATACAGCAGCTTTTACTTCAAGGACAATCGGCGGTTCATAGACATGACATTACGGCCCGTGTCTTCCGGCAAAAGTTGAAATCATTGATAAACTACAGAGTAAAACTTGAAGTGTTTGGGTCAGGGCGATGCTGTATGTACTCAGTGGAATGGCAAAACGACGATTGCCACACGCACATATACTAAGCTGGCTAAATTATAAAATTACTTCTAATGAACTTGATCATGTGATTTCCACTGAAATACCTGATGAAAATGTCGATAAGGGGTTATATGATATTGTTGTAAAAAATATGATACATGGACCTTGCGGTGCACTGAACGAAAATTCACCATGCATGGCCAAAGGAAGGTGCACAAAGCAATATCCTCGACTTTTAGTACCCAACACAATTACTGGCAATGATGGTTACCCACAATATAGAAGAAGATCTAATGAAGATGCCTTCGTATTACACGTACTGAAGTGCCTTCGTATTACACGTGGAATACTAAAAATAAAGTTTTTGAACGTCGAAAACAGGGTAAGTCAGTTGACGGCCAACCTACCATCTTCAAATATACCACGATAGGAAGACTCTACACCGTTCACCCCAATCAACATGAATGCTTCTTTCTACGCCTGCTTATGGTGAATGTACCCGGTCCGACGTCCTTTGAGTATTTGAGAACTGTAAACGGTACTATACATGGCACTTACCGTAGTGCTTGCCAAGCTCTGAATTTCATTCAGATTTCAAGTCAAATTTGAATTTCAAGAATTGAATTTCAAGTCAAATTCGTGCATTGTTTGGAATCATACTAACAACTTGCTCTCCTTCAGCTCCTACAGAGTTATGGGAAAATTATAAATCGAAAATGTCCGAAGATATACTCCATCGAAAACAGTTAGAGACGTCAGATATGACTTTTGATTTTACATCAGAAATTTATAACTATACTTTAGTTATTATAGAAGATTTGTGCGTATGTATGGCAAAGAAACCTCTTCAGGATTTGGGAATGCCTTCACCTAATCGTACTTCTGCTGTTTCGACATGTGTAGAATTGGATCGTGAACAAAGTTACAGTACGAGTGATTGTCGTATGTACAAAATAACATTTCCAAGTTAACGTCGGAACAAAAAGACATTTATGATACGACAATGCATTGTGTCAATAACAACGTTGGAGAAATTTTCTTTTTGGATGCGCCAGGAGGTACTGGTAAAAATTTTGTGATAAAACTGATTCTGGCATCAATTCGATCAAACAATGATATAGCGTTGGCAATTGTGTCGTCCGGAATAGCCGCAACGTTGCTGCCTGGTGGAAGAACTGCTCATTCCGCTTTGAAATTGCCTCTGAATTTGCATTCTACAGAAACTCCCACGTGCAATATTTCCAAATCATCTGGGATGGGTAAATTATTCTAGCAATGTAAACTTATTATTTGGGACGAGTGTACAATGGCACACAAAAAATCACTCGAGGCTCTGGATCAATGTTTGAAAGATTTGTGGGGGAATTCAAAACCCTTTGGTGGCACATTAATATTGCTTGCGGGATATTTCAGGTAAACATTACCTATAATACCTAGATCAGCTCCTGCAGACGAAATGAATGCTGGCCTGAAAAATTCGAATTTATGGGCACACGTAAGGACATTAAAATTAACTACAAATATGCGTGTCCGATTGCAAAACTATGACTCTGGTCAAACATTTTCAGATTAATTGCTGGCAATTGGGAACGGAAAGCTCCCAGTAGACTCAATTTCAGGACGTATACAACTACCTGCTGAATTCTGTAATTTAGTGACGTCCAAAAATGAATTGATTGAAAAAGTGTTTCCGAATATTCTTAACAATTATAAAAATAATAAATGGCTAAGTGAAAGAGTGATTCTTGCACCCAAAAATATAGACGTCTACGAAATCAACAATATTGTTTTGACCAAGATTCGAGACCAGGCAGTCCTTTACAAGTCAGTCGACACAGTTTTGGAACCAAATGAGGCGGTTAATTATCCATCTGAATTTTTAAATTCCGTAGATTTTTCAGGGTTTCCACCACAAGTGCTACAACTAAAAATAGGCGTACCGATAATATTGTTACGTAACATAAACCCACCAAAGCTTTGCAATGGCACGCGACTTGCCGTAAAAAAAAACAATGGAAAACGTAATAGAGGCCACAATCTTGACAGGGCCTTTTGAGGGTGAGGCTGTTCTAATTCCTCGCATTCCCATGATTCCAACGGATCTGCCTTTTCAATTTAAAAGATTGCAATTCCCAATTCGATTAGCATTTGCAATCATCATCAACAAAGCTCAAGGTCAATCATTACAAAATGTGGTATAGATCTTAATACTGATTGTTTTTCCCATGGATAATTGTACGTTGCATGTTCGAGGGTCGGTAAACCTGACAATCTATTTATATGCAGTGACAATTGGACAGCAAAGAATGTTGTATATTCGCAAGTTTTACACAGTTAATTTGCACTGTATCTATCTATCTATCTATCTATATAAACACAAGTTGTGTGTATGCATGTTTGTTTGTTTGTAAAAAGAGCGTTTGCATATGACGTCATTATAAGAACATAAGGCTTTGTATATGCGCAGACAATGGGAAAGCCAAGAATAATGTATATTCGCAAGTTTTACGTAGTTCAAAACACATATATAAATCTATCTATATTCATAGGCGGTACACAGGGACACAACTACAATGGAACGTAACTAATATGGCGAGTAACGACTTATGGGCGCGGGGGGGCTTGGGGGGCTGCAAAGTGCCCCCACCAACTAGGTGTTAGGGTGGCGCGAAGCGCCACCCCAACAGCTAGTATATATATAAAAATAAGTTGTTTGTTTGTGTGTCTGTCTGTCGACTGACGTCGTGTTTGTCCGCATATGACGTCTGAATTATTTCATCATATACCAATTCAAAAACGAATGTATTCAAGGCGAAGTAGCTGAGTTGGTAAAGCGTTATGTTCCAGGTTCTAGGTTCGAGAGGTTCCAGGGTCGAACCTTGGCCTTAGCATTAATACAAAAGAAGAAAAAAAGGTAAAAACTACAAAAAAAACTAAAAAGAAAATACAAAAAACTAAAAAAGCTAAAAAACTAAATAAAACTAAAAACAGGTAAAAAACTAAAAACTAAAAAAAACACTGAAAAATAAAGGAGAAAAAGAAAACTAAAAAAAATAAAAATAAAAAAGCTAAAAAAGGTAAGAACTAAAAAAAAACTAAAAAGGAAAAAAAACTAAAAAAGCTAGAAAAAAAGGAAAAACCAAAAAAAAACTAAAAAGAAAAGAAGAAAAAAAAACAAAAAATTTATTTCATCACATACCAATTCAAAGACGAATGACACCGGGATACAAATGACGACCGGGACACCGGGACACAGGGAATATAAATGACGACCGGGACAATCAAAGAGATATTACAGACTGGGACACCGGGACACAAATGACGATCGGGACACAGGGAATATAATTTTTATAATGACGACCAGGACACCGGGACACAGGGAATATAAATGACGACCGGGACACTCAAAGAGAAATTACAGACTGGGACACCGGGACACAAACCACGACCGGGACACATGGAATATAAATGACGACCGGGACACAGGGACACAACTACAATGGCGCGTATCTAATATGGCGCGTAACAACCGCAAAGAGCCACCCCAACAGCTAGTCTATATATATATATAAATAAGTTGTTTGTCTGTCTGTCCGCATATGACGTCTGAAGTGTTTCATCATATACCGATCCAAAACCGAATGTATTCAAGCCGAAGTAGCTGAGTTGGTAAAGCGTTATGTTCCAGGTTCTAGGTCCGAGAGTTTCCAGGTTTGAACCTTGGCTTTAGCATTAATACAAAAAAAGAAAAAAAAAACTAAAATAGGTAAAAGCTACAAAAAACCAAAACAAATAAAAAAGGTAAAAAACTAAAAACTAAAAAAGAAAAAAACTAAAAAAACATAAAAAAAGGTAAAAACTACCAAAAAAACTAAAAAGAAAAAACCTAAAAACTAATAAAAAACTAAAAAGACTAAAAACTGAAAAAAAACTAAAAAAAAGGAAAAAACTGAAAAATAAAGGAGAAAAAGAAAACTAAAAAAAAAAAAAAAAACTAAAAAAGGTAAATGTATTCAAGCCGAAGTAGCTGAGTTGGTAAAGCGCTATGTTCCAGGTTCTGGGTCAGAGAGGTTCCAGGTTCAAACCTTGGCTTTAGCATTAATACAAAAGAAGAAAAAAAAACTAAAAAAGGTAAAACCTACAAAAAAAAACTAAAAAAGAAAAAAAAAATAAAAAAACTAAAGAAAGGTAGAAACTACAAAAAAAAGAAAAAAAACTAAGAACTAATAAAAAAAACTAAAAAAAAGGATAAAAACTGAAAAATAAAGGAGAAACAGAAAACTAAAAAAAAAACACTAAAAAAGGTAAATTTATTCAAGCCGAAGTAGCTGAGCTGGTAAAGCGTTATGTTCCAGGTTCAAGGTCCGAGAGGTTCCAGGTTTGAACCTTGGCCTTAGCATTAATACAAAAGAAGAAAAAAACTAAAAAAGCTAAAAAACTAAAAAAAAAACGAATGTTGTATATTTGCAAGTTTTACGTAGTTAAAAACACACAAATATACATATATGTATATATATATATATATAGATATATATATATATATATATATATATATATATATATATATATATATATATATATATATATATATATATATATATATATATATATATATATATATATATATATATATATATATGTATATATATATATATGTATATATATATATATATATATATATATATATATATATATATATATATATATATATATATATATATATATATATATATATATATATATATATATATATATATATATATATATATATATATATATATATATATATATATATATATATATATATATATGTCTGTGCGTTTTTAACTACGTAAAACTTGCAAATATATAACATTCACTTTGAGCGTCCGAGTCGTCATTTATATTCCCTGTGTCCCGATCGTCAATTGTGTCCTGCTGTCTCGGTCTGTAATTTATCTTTGAGTGTCCCGGTCGTCATTTATATCTCCCGGTCGTTATTTGTGTCCCAGTGTCACAGTCTGTAATTTATCTTTGAGTGTCCCAGTCGTCATTTATATTCAGAAAATCCCCCCCCCACCTGACAAATGTATGCATACTTCCCAGTAACAAATACTATACGCAAATAATGGGCAAATCTTTTAACTTAGACGTTTCCCCGGGGGTATTGGGCCTCTCTCTCTTTTTTTTTACTTTTTTTTATGAATCGAACCATTTTTTGTGAGGGGAGGGTTTAAACTCTGTGCATACCACTCACCCACCCCTCCTATATAAGGCTTTTTGTATTTGACCCTAGAGGTTCAGAGGTTACCCTAGAAGACGTTAAGAGCCTGGAAAGGGTTTCAACCTAGTTTTTACTATTTATATGCTAATGTTATCTCCAATTATTGTATTGGATATACAGGTACTTTTCTATAGTTCAGTGTTAAACAAAACCACTAATGATTACATTGCCGTTTAGTTTTATCATTTAATTAATTAAGTATTGGTCATTGCAGCTTTTAGCATCAACAACTGTTGCTTTTGCTGTCTATTTGAAGCAATTTCTTTGTTTTAGATTGATTCTTTACAGAGACTTCTTAAGAACAGCAAATAAGAGTTGGCCACAATTGCGGCTTTTAACATCAACAGCTGTTGCTTTTGCTGTTGATTTGAGACTATTTTTTTGTTCTTTTTGTATTCTTTTTTCTTTTTTAGCTTTTTCAGTTTGTTTGTTTTTTTTTGTTTTTTCTTTAGTTGTTATTTTTAGTTTTTTACATTTTTTTTATTTTTTTATTTGTTTTTTTCTTTTTTAGTTTTTTTCTTTTTTTAATTTTTCTTTTTTCTTTTTTAGTTTTTTTCTTTTTAGGTTTTTTCTTTATTTAGTTTTTTTCTTTTTTAGTTTTTTGTTTTCTTTTAGTTTTTTAGCTTCTTTTATTTATATATATATATTTTTTCTCTTTTTTTAATTTTTTTCTTTTTTAGTTGTTTCTTTTTTTAGTTTTTAAACTTTTTAGTTTTATTAAGCTTTTTTTTTCTTTTTAGATTTTACCTTTTTTCAATTTTTTCATTTTTTATTTTTTGGTTTTTTCTTTATAGGTTTTTCTTTTTTAGTCTTTTTCTTTTTTATTTTTTTTCATTTTTAGTTTTTTTTAGTTTTTACCTTTTTTCTTTTTTTTAGTT
>NW_027065930.1:0-20241 GCF_032884065.1 Artemia franciscana | reverse complement strand
GTCGTCATTTATATTCCTAGTATTCCGGTTGTCATTTGTGTCCTGGTGTCCCAGTCTGTACTTTCTCTTTGAGTGTCGAGGTCGTCATTTATATTCCCTGTGTCCCAGCATCCCGGTCGTCATTTGTTTCCCGGTGTCCCGGTCTGTAATTTCTCTTCGAACAATCCCTGTGTCCCGGTCGTCATTTATATATCTTTCCTGTACCCCCGTCGTCCCCTTTGTAGTTGTGTCACTGTGTCCCGGTCGTCATTTATATTCCCTGTGTTCCGGTGTCCCAGTCTGTAATTTTTCTTTGAGGTTCCCGGTCGTCATTTATATTCCCTGTATCCCCGTGTCCCGGTCGTCATTTGTGTCCCGGTCTGTAATTTCATCAGTTGACAAACATGACGTCAGTCGACAAACAATTTCATGACGCATACAGCTCAATCCTTACAATGACGTCAGTCGACACACCTGAAGTCACTCGACAGACACACACACAACTTATTTTTATATATATAGATATATAGCTGTTGGGGGGGGGCTTAGGGGGGCATCGCGCCCCCAAGCCCCCCGCGCGCATAAGTCGTTACACGCCATATTAGTTACCTGCCATTGTAGTTGTGTCCCTGTGTCCCACCTTTGAATTGAGATAGATATAAATATATATATTTTTTGAACTACATAAAACTTGCGAATATACAACATTCTTCGCTGTCCAATTTAACTACGTAAAACTTAAGAATATACAACATTCTTCCATGTCCTATTGTTTGTGCATATAAATAGATTGTTAGGTTTACCTAACTCTTGAACATGCAACATAAAATTGTCCATGGGAAAAGCAATCCGTATTCAGATCTATACCTGATTATTCTAATGATTGCCCTTTAGCTTTGTTGATGCTGATTGCTAATCAAACATTCCCTGTGTCCCCGTCGTCATTTATATATCCCCCTGTGCCCCCTGGCATCCCCCTTTAGTTGTGTCCCTGTGTCCTGGTCGTCATTAATATTCCCAGTATTTCGGTCGTCATTTGTGTCCCGGTGTCCCAGTCTGTACTTTCTCTTTGAGTGTCGAGGTCGTCATTTATATTCCCTGTGTCCCAGCATCCCGGTCGTCATCTGTTTCCCGGTGTCCCGGTCTGTAATTTCACTTCGAACAATCCCTGTGTCCAGGTCGTCATTTATATATCTTCCCTGTACCCCCGTCGTCCTCTTTGTAGTTGTGTCACTGTGTCCCGGTCGTCTTTTCTATTCCCTGTGTCCCGGTGTCCCAGTCTGTAATTTCTCTTTGAGGTTTCCGGTCGTCATTTATATTCCCTGTATCCCCGTGTCCCGGTCGTCATTTGTGTCCCGGTCTGTAATTTCATCAGTTGACAAACATGACGTCAGTCGACAAACAATTTCATGACGCATACAGTTCAATCCTTACAATGTCGTCAGTCGACACACCTGAAGTCACTCGACAGACACACAGACAACTTATTTTTACATATATAGATATATAGCTGTTGGGGGGGGGCTTGGGGGGCATCGCGCCCCCAAGCCCCCCGCGCGCGTAAGTCGTTACACGCCATATTAGTTACCTGCCATTGTAGTTGTGTCCCTGTGTCCCACCTGTGAATTGAGATAGATATAAATATATATATTTTTGAACTACATAAAACTTGCGAATATAAAACATTCTTCGATGTCCAATTTAACTACGTAAAACTTAAGAATATACAACATTCTTCCATGTCCTATTGCTTGTGCATATAAATAGATTGTTAGGTTTACCTAACTCTTGAACATGCAACATAAAATTGTCCATGGGAAAAGCAATCCGTATTCAGATCTATACCTGATTATTCTAATGATTGCCCTTTAGCTTTGTTGATGCTGATTGCTAATCAAACATTCTCTGTGTCCCCGTCGTCATTTATATATCCCCCTGTGCCCCCTGGCACCCCCCTTGTAGTTGTGTCCCTGTGTCCTGGTCGTCATTTATATTCCCAGTATTCCGGTCGTCATTTGTGTCCCGGTGTCCCAGTCTGTACTTTCTCTTTGAGTGTCGAGGTCGTCATTTATATTCCCTGTGTCCCAGCATCCCGGTCGTCATTTGTTTCCCGGTGTCCCGGTCTGTAATTTCTCTTCGAACAATCCCTGTGTCCCGGTCGTCATTTATATATCTTCCCTGTACCCCCGTCGTCCCCTTTGTAGTTGTGTCGCTGTGTTCCGGTCGTCATTTATATTCCCTGTGTCCCGGTGTCCCAGTCTGTAATTTCTCTTTGAGGTTCCCGGTCGTCATTTATATTCCCTGTATCCCCGTGTCCCGGTCGTCATTTGTGTCTCGGTCTGTAATTTCATCAGTTGACAAACATGACGTCAGTCGACAAACAATTTCATGACGCATACAGCTCAATCCTTACAATGATGTCAGTCGACACACCTGAAGTCACTCGACAGACACACAGACAACTTATTTTTATATATATATAGATATATAGCTGTTGGGGGGGGGCTTGGGGGGCATCGCGCCCCCAAGCTCCCAGCGCTCGTAAGTCGTTACACGCCATATTAGTTACCTGCCATTGTAGTTGTGTCCCTGTGTCCCACCTGTGAATTGAGATAGATATAAATAAATATATTTTTTGAACTACATAAAACTTGCGAATATATAACATTCTTCGCTGTCCAATTTAACTACGTAAAACTTAAGAATATACAACATTTTTCCATGTCCTATTGTTTGTGCATATAAATAGATTGTTAGGTTTACCTAACTCTTGAACATGCAACATAAAATTGTCCATGGGAAAATCAATCCGTATTCAGATCTATACCTGATTATTCTAATGATTGCCCTTTAGCTTTGTTGATGCTGATTGCTAATCAAACATTCCCTGTGTCCCCGTCGTCATTTATATATCCCCCTGTGCCCCCTGGCACCCCCCTTGTAGTTGTGTCCCTGTGTCCTGGTCGTCATTTATATTCCCAGTATTCCGGTCGTCATTTGCGTCCCGGTGTCCCAGTCTGTACTTTCTCTTTGAGTGTCGAGGTCGTCATTTATATTCCCTGTGTCCCAGCATCCCGGTCGTCATTTGCTTCCCGGTGTCCCGGTCTGTAATTTCTCTTCGAACAATCCCTGTGTCCCGGTCCTCATTTATATATCTTCCCTGTACCCCCGTCGTCCCCTTTGTAGTTGTGTCACTGTGTCCCGGTCGTCATTTATATTCACTGTGTCCCGGTGTCCCAGTCTGTAATTTCTCTTTGAGGTTCCCGGTCGTCATTTATATTCCCTGTATCCCCGTGTCCCGGTCGTCATTTGTGTCCCGGTCTGTAATTTCATCAGTTGACAAACATGACGTCAGTCGACAAACAATTTCATGACGCATACAGCTCAATCCTTACAATGACGTCAGTCGACACACCTGAAGTCACTCGACAGACACACAGACAACTTATTTTTATATATATAGATATATAGCTGTTGGGGGGGGGCTTGGGGGGCATCGCGCCCCCAAGCCCCCCGCGCGCGTAAGTCGTTACAAGCCATATTAGTTACCTGCCATTGTAGTTGTGTCCCTGTGTCCCACCTGTGAATTGAGATAGATATAAATATATATATTTTTTGAACTACATAAAACTTGCGAATATACAACATTCTTCGCTGTCCAATTTAACTACGTAAAACTTAAGAATATACAACATTCTTCCATGTCCTATTGTTTGTGCATATAAATAGATTGTTAGGTTTACCTAACTCTTGAACATGCAACATAAAATTGTCCATGGGAAAAGCAATCCGTATTCAGATCTATACCTGATTATTCTAATGATTGCCCTTTAGCTTTGTTGATGCTGATTGCTAATCAAACATTCCCTGTGTCCCCGTCGTCATTTATGTATCCCCTTGTGCCCCCTGGCACCCTCCTTGTAGTTGTTTCCCTGTGTCCTGGTCGTCATTTATATTCCCAGTATTCCGGCCGTCATTTGTGTCCCGGTGTCCCAGTCTGTACTTTCTCTTTGAGTGTCGAGGTCGTCATTTATATCCCCTGTGTCCCAGCCTCCCGGTCGTCATTTGTTTCCCGGTGTCCTGGTCTTTAATCTCTCTTCGAACAATCCCTGTGTCCCGGTCCTCATTTATATATCTTCCCCGTACCCCCGTCGTCCCCTTTGTAGTTGTGTCACTGTATCCCGGTCGTCATTTATATTCACTGTGTCCCGGTGTCCCAGTCTGTAATTTCTCTTTGAGGTTCCCGGTCGTCATTTATATTCCCTGTATCCCCATGTCCCAGTCTTCATTTTTGTCCCGGTCTGTAATTTCATCAGTTGACAAACATGACGTCAGTCGACAAACAATTTCATGACGCATACAGCTCAATCCTTACAATGACGTCAGTCGACACACCTGAAGTCACTCGACAGACACACAGACAACTTATTTATATATATATATATATAGCTGTTGGGGGGGGCTTGGGGGGCATCGCGCCTCCAAGCCTCCCGCGCGCGTAAGTCGTTACACGCCATATTAGTTACCTGCCATTGTAGTTGTGTCCCTGTGTCCCACCTGTGAATTGAGATAGATATAAATAAATATATTTTTTGAACTACATAAAACTTGCGAATATACAACATTCTTCGCTGTCCAATTTAACTACGTAAAACTTAAGAATATACAACATTCTTCCATGTCCTATTGTTTGTGCATATAAATAGATTGTTAGGTTTACCTAACTCTTGAACATGCACCATAAAATTGTCCATGGGAAAATCAATCCGTATTCAGATCTATACCTGATTATTCTAATGATTGCCCTTTAGCTTTGTTGATGCTGATTGCTAATCAAACATTCCCTGTGTCCCCGTCGTCATTTATATATCCCCCTGTGCCCCCTGGCACCCCCCTTGTAGTTGTGTCCCTGTGTCCTGGTCGTCATTTATATTCCCAGTATTCCGGTCGTCATTTGCGTCCCGGTGTCCCAGTCTGTACTTTCTCTTTGAGTGTCGAGGTCGTCATTTATATTCCCTGTGTCCCAGCATCCCGGTCGTCATTTGTTCCCCGGTGTCCCGGTCTGTAATTTCTCTTCGAACAATCCCTGTGTCCCGGTCCTCATTTATATATCTTCCCTGTATCCCCGTCGTCCCCTTTGTAGTTGTGTCACTGTGTCCCGGTCGTCATTTATATTCACTGTGTCCCGGTGTCCCAGTCTGTAATTTCTCTTTGAGGTTCCCGGTCGTCATTTATATTCCCTGTATCCCCGTGTCCCGGTCGTCATTTGTGTCCCGGTCTGTAATTTCATCAGTTGACAAACATGACGTCAGTCGACAAACAATTTCATGACGCATACAGCTCAATCCTTACAATGACGTCAGTCGACACACCTGAAGTCACTCGACAGACACACAGACAACTTATTTTTATATATATAGATATATAGCTGTTGGGGGGGGGCTTGGGGGGCATCGCGCCCCCAAGCCCCCCGCGCGCGTAAGTCGTTACAAGCCATATTAGTTACCTGCCATTGTAGTTGTGTCCCTGTGTCCCACCTGTGAATTGAGATAGATATAAATATATATATTTTTTGAACTACATAAAACTTGCGAATATACAACATTCTTCGCTGTCCAATTTAACTACGTAAAACTTAAGAATATACAACATTCTTCCATGTCCTATTGTTTGTGCATATAAATAGATTGTTAGGTTTACCTAACTCTTGAACATGCAACATAAAATTGTCCATGGGAAAAGCAATCCGTATTCAGATCTATACCTGATTATTCTAATGATTGCCCTTTAGCTTTGTTGATGCTGATTGCTAATCAAACATTCCCTGTGTCCCCGTCGTCATTTATATATCCCCCTGTGCCCCCTGGCACCCTCCTTGTAGTTGTTTCCCTGTGTCCTGGTCGTCATTTATATTCCCAGTATTCCGGTCGTCATTTGTGTCCCGGTGTCCCAGTCTGTACTTTCTCTTTGAGTGTCGAGGTCGTCATTTATATCCCCTGTGTCCCAGCATCCCGGTCGTCATTTGTTTCCCGGTGTCCCGGTCTGTAATCTCTCTTCGAACAATCCCTGTGTCCCGGTCGTCATTTATATATCTTCCCTGTACCCCCGTCGTCCCCTTTGTAGTTGTGTCACTGTATCCCGGTCGTCATTTATATTCCCTGTGTCCCGGTGTCCCAGTCTGTAATTTCTCTTTGAGGTTCCCGGTCGTCATTTATATTCCCTGTATCCCCGTGTCCCAGTCTTCATTTGTGTCCCGGTCTGTAATTTCATCTGTTGACAAACATGACGTCAGTCGACAAACAATTTCATGACGCATACAGCTCAATCCTTACAATGACGTCAGTCGACACACCTGAAGTCACTCGACAGACACACAGACAACTTATTTATATATATATATATATATATATATAGCTGTTGGGGGGGCTTGGGGGGCATCGCACCTCCAAGCCTCCCGCGCGCGTAAGTCGTTACACGCCATATTAGTTACCTGCCATTGTAGTTGTGTCCCTGTGTCCCACCTGTGAATTGAGATAGATATAAATATATATATTTTTTGAACTACATAAAACTTGCGAATATACAACATTCTTCGCTGTCCAATTTAACTACGTAAAACTTAAGAATATACAACATTCTTCCATGTCCTATTGTTTGTGCATATAAATAGATTGTTAGGTTTACCTAACTCTTGAACATGCAACATAAAATTGTCCATGGGAAAAGCAATCCGTATTCAGATCTATACCTGATTATTCTAATGATTGCCCTTTAGCTTTGTTGATGCTGATTGCTAATCAAACATTCCCTGTGTCCCCGTCGTCATTTATATATCCCCCTGTGCCCCCTGGCGCCCCCCTTGTAGTTGTGTCCCTGTGTCCTGGTCGTCATTTATATTCCCAGTATTCCGGTCGTCATTTGTGTCCCGGTGTCCCAGTCTGTACTTCTCTTTGAGTGTCGAGGTTGTCATTTATATTCCCTGTGTCCCAGCATCCCGGTCGTCATTTGTTTCCCGATGTCCCGGTCTGTAATTTCTCTTCGAACAATCCCTGTGTCCCGGTCGTCATTTATATATCTTCCCAGTACCCCCGTCGTCCCCTTTGTAGTGGTGTCACTGTGTCCCGGTCGTCATTTATATTCGCTGTGTCCCGGTGTCCCAGTCTGTAATTTCTCTTTGAGGTTCCCGGTCGTCATTTATATTCCCTGTATCCCCGTGTCCCGGTCGTCTTTTGTGTCCCGGTCTGTAATTTCATCAGTTGACAAACATGACGTCAGTCGACAAACAATTTCATGACGCATACAGCTCAATCCTTACAATGACGTCAGTAGACACACCTGAAGTCACTCGACAGACACACAGACAACTTATTTTTATACATATAGATATATAGCTGTTGGAGGGGGGGCTTGGGGGGGCGTCGCATCCCCAAGCCCCCCGCGCGCGTAAGTCGTTACACGCCATATTAGTTACCTGCCATTGTAGTTGTGTCCCTGTGTCCCACCTGTGAATTGAGATAGATATAAATATATATTTTTTGAACTACATAAAACTTGCGAATATACAACATTCTTCGCTGTCCAATTTAACTACGTAAAACTTAAGAATATACAACATTCTTCCATGTCCTATTGTTTGTGCATATAAATAGATTGTTAGGTTTACCTAACTCTTGAACATGCACCGGGACACAGGGAATATAAATGACGACCGGGACACAGTGACACAACTACAAAGGGGACGACGGGGGTACAGGGAAGATATCTAAATGACGACCGGGACACAGGGATTGTTCGAAGAGAAATTACAGACCGGGACACCGGGAAACAAATGACGACCGGGATGCTGGGACACAGGGAATATAAATGACGACCTCGACACTCAAAGAGAAAGTACAGACTGGGACACCGGGACACAAATGACGACCGGAATACTGGGAATATAAATAACGACCAGGACACAGGGACACAACTACAAGGGGGGTGCCAGGGGGCACTGGGGGATATATAAATGACGACGGGGACACAGGGAATGTTTGATTAGCAATCAGCATCAACAAAGCTAAAGGGCAATCATTAGAATAATCAGGTATAGATCTGAATACGGATTGCTTTTCCCATGGACAATTTTATGTTGCATGTTCAAGAGTTAGGTAAACCTAACAATCTATTTATATGCACAAACAATAGGACATGGAAGAATGTTGTATATTCTTAAGTTTTACGTAGTTAAATTGGACAGCGAAGAATGTTGTATATTCTGTGTCCCCGTCGGATAAATACGGATTTATCCCATGGACAATTTTATGTTGCATGTTCAAGAGTTAGGTAAACCTAACAATCTATTTATATGCACAAACAATAGGACATGGAAGAATGTTGTATATTCTTAAGTTTTACGTTGTTAAATTGGACAGCGAAGAATGTTGTATATTCGCAAGTTTTATGTAGTTTAAAAAATATATATATTTATATCTATCTCAATTCACAGGTGGGACACAGGGACACAACTACAATGGCAGGTAACTAATATGGCGTGTAACGACTTACGCGCGCGGGGGGCTTGGGGGCGCGATGCCCCCCTAAGCCCCCCCCCAACAGCTATATATCTATATATATAAATAAGTTGTCTGTGTGTCTGTCGAGTGACTTCAGGTGTGTCGACTGACGTCATTGTAAGGATTGAGCTGTATGCGTCATGAAATTGTTTGTCGACTGACGTCATGTTTGTCAACTGATGAAATTACAGACCGGAACACAAATGACGACCGGGACACGGGGATACATGGAATATAAATGACGACCGGGAACCTAAAAGAGAAATTACAGACTGGGACACATGGAATATAAATGACGACCGGGACACAGTTGCACAACTACAAAGGGGACGACGGGGGTACAGGGAAGATATATAAATGACGACCGGGACACAGGGATTGTTCGAAGAGAAACTACAGACCGGGACACCGGGAAACAAATGACGACCGGGATGCTGGGACACAGGGAATATAAATGACGACCTCGACACTCAAAGAGAAAGTACACACTGGGACACCGGGACACAAATGACGACCGGAATACTGGGAATATAAATGACGACAAGGACACAGGGACACAACTACAAGGGGGGTGCCAGGGGGCACAGGGGGATATATAAATGACGACGGGGACACGGGGAATGTTTGATTAGCAATCAGCATCAACAAAGCTAAAGGGCAATCATTAGAATAATCAGGTATAGATCTGAATACGGATTGCTTTTCCCATGGACAATTTTATGTTGCATGTTCAAGAGTTAGGTAAACCTAACAATCTATTTATATGCACAAACAATAGGACATGGAAGAATGTTGTATATTCTTAAGTTTTACGTAGTTAAATTGGACAGCGAAGAATGTTGTAAATTCGCAAGTTTTATGTAGTTCAAAAAATATATATATTTATATCTATCTCAATTCACAGGTGGGACACAGGGACACAACTACAATGGCAGGTAACTAATATGGCATGTAACGACTTACGCGCGCGGGGGGCTTGGGGGCGCGATGCCCCCCAAGCCCCCCCAACAGCTATATATCTATATATACAAAAATAAGTTGTCTGTGTGTCTGTCGAGTGACTTCAGGTGTGTCGACTGACGTCATTGTAAGGATTGAGCTGTATGCGTCATGAAATTGTGTGTCGACTGACGTCATGATTGTCAACTGATGAAATTACAGCCCGGGACACAAATGACGACCGGGACACGGGGATACAGGGAATATAAATGACGACCGGAAACCTCAAAGAGAAATTACAGACTGGGACACCGGGACACAGGGAATATAAATGACGACCGGGACACAGTGACACAACTACAAAGGGGACGACGGGGGTACAGGGAAGATATATAAATGACGACCGGGACACAGGGATTGTTTTGAAGAAAAATTACAGACCGGGACACCGGGAAACAAATGACGACCGGGATGCTGGGACATAGGGAATATAAATGACGACCTCGACACTCAAAGAGAAAGTACAGACTGGGACACCGGGACACAAATGACGACCGGAATACTGGGAATATAAATGACGACCAGGACACAGGGACACAACTACAAGGGGGGTGCCAGGGGGCACAGGGGGATATATAAATGACGACGGGGACACAGTATTCCACATAAAATGCACAAACAATAGGACATGGAAGAATGTTGTATATTCTTAAGTTTTACGTAGTTAAATTGGACAGCGAAGAATGTTGTATATTTGCAAGTTTTATGTAGTTCAAAAAATATATATATTTATATCTATGTCAATTCACAGGTGGGACACAGGGACACAACTACAATGGCAGGTAACTAATATGGTGTGTAACGACTTACGTGCGCGGGGGGCTTGGGGGCGCGATGCCCCGCTGAGCCCCCCCCCCCAACAGCTATATATCTATATATATAAAAATAAGTTGTCTGTGTGTCTGTCGAGTGACGTCAGGTGTGTCGACTGACGTCATTGTAAGGATTGATCTGTATGCGTCATGAAATTGTGTGTCGACTGAAGTCATGTTTGTCAACTGATGAAATTACAGACCGGGACACGGGGATACAGGGAATATAAATGACGACCGGGAACCTCAAAGAGAAATTACAGACTGGAACGTCAGGTGTGTCGACTGACGTCATTGTAAGGATTGAGCTGTATGCGTCATGAAATTGTGTTTCGACTGACGTCATGTTTGTCAACTGATGAAATTACAGACCGGGACACAAATGACGACCGGGACACGGGGATACAGGGAATATAAATGACGACCGGGAACCTCAAAGAGAAATTACAGACTGGGACACCGGGACACAGGGAATATAAATGACGACCGGGACACAGTGACACAACTACAAAGGGGACGACGGGGGTACAGGAAAGATATATAAATGACGACCGGGACACAGGGATTGTTCGAAGAGAAATTACAGACCGGGACACCGGGACACATATGACGACCGGGACGCTGGGACACAGGGAATATAAATGACGACCGAGACACAGGGACTATAAATAACGACCGGGACAAAGGGACACATCGTTAAAATAATGAGGTATAGATCTGAATACGAATTGAAAATTTGTTTGTAGATCTATAAAATTTGCTAGTAGAAAATTTGCTAGTAAGATTTGCTAGTAGATATATAAAAGTACTAAAATTTGCTGGTAGACAGCAAATTCCAACAGCTAGTAGATATATATAAAAATAAGTTGTATGTGTGTCTGTAGATTAACATCATGATTGTGTGTTGACTTACGTCATGTCTTGACGACTGACGAAATTACAGACCTCGACATCGGGACACAAATGACGACCGGGACACCGGGACATAGGGAATAAAAATGACGAAAGGGACACTCAAAGAGAAAGCGACCAGGAGACAAGGAATGTTCGATTAGCAATCACCATCAACAAAGCACCGGGACACAAATGACAACCGGGACGAAAATGATGACCGGGACACCGGGACACAGGGAATATAAATGACGACCTCGACACTCAAAGAGAAAGTTCAGACTGGGACACCGGGACACAAATGATGACCGGAATACTGGGAATATAAATGACGACCAGGACACAGGGACACAACTACAAGGGGGGTGCCGGGGGGCACAGGGGGATATATAAATGACGACGGGGACACAGGGAATGTTTGATTAGCAATCAGCATCAACAAAGTTAAAGGGCAATCATTAGAATAATCAGGTATAGATCTGAATACGGATTGCTTTTCCCATGGACAATTTTATGTTGCATGTTCAAGAGTCGGTAAACCTAACAATCTATTTATATGCACAAACAATGGGACATGGAAGAATGTTGTATATTCTTAAGTTTTACGTAGTTAAATTGGACAGCGAAGAATGTTGTATATTCGCAAGTTTTATGTAGTTCAAAAAATATATATATTTATAACTATCTCAATTCACAGGTAGGACACAGGGACACAACTACAATGGCAGGTAACTAATATGGCGTGTAACGACTTACGCGCGCGGGGGGCTTGGGGGCGCGATGCCCCCCCCCCCCCCCCCGAGCCCACCCCCCCCCCCCCCCCACAGCTATATATCTATATATATAAAAATAAGTTGTCTGTGTGTCTGTCGAGTGACGTCAGGTGTGTCGACTGACGTCATTGTAAGGATTGAGTTGTATGCGTCATGAAATTGTGTGTCGACTGACGTCATGTTTGTCAACTGATGAAATTACAGACCGGGACACAAATGACGACCGGGACACGGGGATACAGGGAATATAAATGACGACTGGGAACCTCAAAGAGAAATTACAGACTGGGACACCGGGACACAGGGAATATAAATGACGACCAGGACACAGTGACACAACTACAAAGGGGACGACGGGGGTACAGGGAAGATATATAAATGACGACCGGGACACAGGGATTGTTCGAAGAGAAATTACAGACCGGGACACCGGGACACAAATGACGACCGGGACGCTGGGCCACAGGGAATATAAATGACGACCGAGACACAGAACTATAAATAACGACCGGGACAAAGGGACACATCGTTAAAATAATGAGGTATAGATCTGAATACGAATTGAAAATTTGTTTGTAGATCTATAAAATTTGCTAGTAGAAAATTTGCTAGTAAGATTTGCTAGTAGATATATAAAAGTACTAAAATTTGCTGGTAGACAGCAAATTCCAACAGCTAGTAGATATATATAAAAATAAGTTGTATGTGTGTCTGTCGATTAACGTCATGATTGTGTGTTGACTTACGTCATGTCTTGACGACTGACGAAATTACAGACCTCGACATCGGGACACAAATGACGACCGCGACACCGGGACATAGGGAATAAAAATGACGAAAGGGACACTCAAAGAGAAAGCGACCAGGAGACAAGGAATGTTCGATTAGCAATCATCATCAACAAAGCACCGGGACACAAATGACAACCGGGACGAAAATGATGACCAGGACACCGGGACACAGGGAATATAAATGACGACCTCGACACTCAAAGAGAAAGTACAGACTGGGACACCGGGACACAAATGACGACCGGAATACTGGGAATATAAATGACGACCAGGACACAGGGACACAACTACAAGGGGGGTGCCGGGGGGCACAGGGGGATATATAAATGACGACGGGGACACAGGGAATGTTTGATTAGCAATCAGAATCAACAAAGTTAAAGGGCAATCATTAGAATAATCAGGTGTAGATCTGAATACGGATTGCTTTTCCCATGGACAATTTTATGTTGCATGTTCAAGAGTCGGTAAACCTAACAATCTATTTATATGCACAAATAATGGGACATGGAAGAATGTTGTATATTCTTAAGTTTTACGTAGTTAAATTGGACAGCGAAGAATGTTGTATATTCGCAAGTTTTATGTAGTTCAAAAAATATATATATTTATATCTATCTCAATTCACAGGTGGGACACAGGGACACAACTACAATGGCAGGTAACTAATATGGCGTGTAACGACTTACGCGTGCGGGGGGCTTGGGGGCGCGATGCCCACCCGAGCCCCCCCCCCAACAGCTATATATCTATATATATAAAAATAAGTTGTCTGTGTGTCTGTCGAGTGACGTCAGGTGTGTCGACTGACGTCATTGTAAGGATTGAGCTGTATGCGTCATGAAATTGTGTGTCGACTGACGTCATGTTTGTCAACTGATGAAATTACAGACCGGGACACAAATGACGACCGGGACACGGGGATACAGGGAATATAAATGACGACCGGGAACCTCAAAGAGAAATTACAGACTGGGACACCGGGACACAGGGAATATAAATGACGACCGGGACACAGTGACACAACTACAAAGGGGACGACGGGGGTACAGGGAAGATATATAAATGACGACCGGGACACAGGGATTGTTCGAAGAGAAATTACAGACCGGGACACCGGGACACAAATGACGACCGGGACGCTGGGACACAGGGAATATAAATGACGACCGAGACACAGGGACTATAAATAACGACCGGGACAAAGGGACACATCGTTAAAATAATGAGGTATAGATCTGAATACGAATTGAAAATTTGTTTGTAGATCTATAAAATTTGCTAGTAGAAAATTTGCTAGTAAGATTTGCTAGTAGATATATAAAAGTACTAAAATTTGCTGGTAGACAGCAAATTCCAACAGCTAGTAGATATATATAAAAATAAGTTGTATGTATGTCTGTCGATTAACGTCATGATTGTGTGTTGACTTACGTCATGTCTTGACGACTGACGAAATTACAGACCTCGACATCGGGACACATATGACGACCGGGACACCGGGACATAGGGAATAAAAACGACGAAAGGGACACTCAAAGAGAAAGCGACCAGGAGACAAGGAATGTTCGATTAGCAATCACCATCAACAAAGCACCGGGACACAAATGACAACCGGGACGAAAATGATGACCGGGACACCGGGACACAGGGAATATAAATGACGACCTTGACACTCAAAGAGAAAGTACAGACTGGGACACCGGGACACAAATGACGACCGGAATACTGGGAATATAAATGACGACCAGGACACAGGGACACAACTACAAGGGGGTTGCCGGGGGGCACAGGGGGATATATAAATGACGACGGGGACACAGGGAATGTTTGATTAGCAATCAGCATCAACAAAGTTAAAGGGCAATCATTAGAATAATCAGGTATAGATCTGAATACGGATTGCTTTTCCCATGGACAATTTTATGTTGCATGTTCAAGAGTCGGTAAACCTAACAATCTATTTATATGCACAAACAATGGGACATGGAAGAATGTTGTATATTCTTAAGTTTTACGTAGTTAAATTGGACAGCGAAAAATGTTGTATATTCGCAAGTTTTATGTAGTTCAAAAAATATATATATTTATATCTATCTCAATTCACAGGTGGGACACAGGGACACAACTACAATGGCAGGTAACTAATATGGCGTGTAACGACTTACTCGCGCGGGGGGCTTGGGGGCGCGATGCCCCCCGAGCCCTCCCCCCCACCCCCAACAGCTATATATCTATATATATAAAAATAAGTTGTCTGTGTGTATGTCGAGTGACGTCAGGTGTGTCGACTGACGTCATTGTAAGGATTGAGCTTTATGCGTCATGAAATTGTGTGTCGACTGACGTCATGTTTGTCAACTGATGAAATTACGGACCGGGACACAAATGACGACCGGGACACGGGGATGCAGGGAATATAAATGACGACCGGGAATCTCAAAGACAAATTACAGACTGGGACACCGGGACACAGGGAATATAAATGACGACCGGGACACAGTGACACAACTACAAAGGGGACGACGGGGGTACAGGGAAGATATATAAATGACGACCGGGACAAAGGGATTGTTTGAAGAGAAATTACAGACCGGCACACCGTGACACAAATGACGACCGGGACGCTGGGACACAGGGAATATAAATGACGACCGAGACAGAGGGACTATAAATAACGACCGGGAAAAAGACATCGTTAAAATAATGAGGTATAGATCTGAATACGAATTGAAAATTTGTCTGTAGATCTATAAAATTTGCTAGTAGAAAATTTGCTAGTAAGATTTGCTAGTAGATTTACAGACGTAGATTTACAGTAGATTTACGAAATTACAGACCTCGACATCGGGACACAAATGACGACCGGGACACCGGGACATAGGGAATAAAAATGACGAAAGGGACACTCAAAGAGAAAGCGACCAGGAGACAAGGAATGTTCAATTAGCAATCACCATCAACAAAGCACCGGGACACAAATGACAACCGGGACGAAAATGATGACCGGGACACCGGGACACAGGGAATATAAATGACGACCTCGACACTCAAAGAGAAAGTACAGACTGGGACACCGGGACACAAATGACGACCGGAATACTGGGAATATAAATGACGACCAGGACACAGGGACACAACTACAAGGGGGTGGCGGGGGGCACAGGGGGATATATAAATGACGACGGGGACACAGGGAATGTTTGATTAGCAATCAGCATCAACAAAGTTAAAGGGCAATCATTAGAATAATCAGGTATAGATCTGAATACGGATTGCTCTTCCCATGGACAATTTTATGTTGCATGTTCAAGAGTCGGTAAACCTAACAATCTATTTATATGCACAAACAATGGGACATGGAAGAATTTTGTATATTCTTAAGTTTTACGTAGTTAAATTGGACAGCGAAGAATGTTGTATATTCGCAAGTTTTATGTAGTTCAAAAAATATATATATTTATAACTATCTCAATTCACAGGTGGGACACAGGGACACAACTACAATGGCAGGTAACTAATATGGCGTGTAACGACTTACGCGCGCGGGGGGCTTGGGGGCGCGATGCCCCCCCCCCCGAGCCCCCCCTCCCAACAGCTCTATATCTATATATATAAAAATAAGTTGTCTGTGTGTCTGTCGAGTGACGTCAGGTGTGTCGACTGACGTCATTGTAAGGATTGAGCTGTATGCGTCATGAAATTGTGTGTCGACTGACGTCATGTTTGTCAACTGATGAAATTACAGACCGGGACACAAATGACGACCGGGACACGGGGATACAGGGAATATAAATGACGACCGGGAAGCTCAAAGAGAAATTACAGACTGGGACACCGGGACACAGGGAATATAAATGACGACCGGGACACAGTGACACAACTTAAAAGGGGACGAAGGGGGTACAGGGAAGATATATAAATGACGACCGGGACACAGGGATTGTTCGAAGAGAAATTATAGACCGGGACACCAGGACACAAATGACGACCGGGACGCTGGGACACAGGGAATATAAATGACGACCGAGACACAGGGACTATAAATAACGACCGGGACAAAGGGACACATCGTTAAAATAATGAGGTCTAGATCTGAATACGAATTGAAAATTTGTTTGTAGATCTATAAAATTTGCTAGTAGAAAATTTGCTAGTAAGATTTGCTAGTAGATATATAAAAGTACTAAAATTTGCTGGTTGACAGCAAATTCCAACAGCTAGTAGATATATATAAAAATAAGTTGTATGTGTGTCTGTCGATTAACGTCATGATTGTGGGTTGACTTACGTCATGTCTTGACGACTGACGAAATTACAAAACTCGACATCGGGACACTAATGACGACCGGGACACCGGGACATAGGGAATAAAAATGACGAAAGGGACACTCAAAGAGAAAGCGACAAGGAGACAAGGAATGTTCGATTAGCAATCACCATCAACAAAGCACCGGGACACAAATGACAACCGGGACGAAAATGATGACCGGGACACCGGGACACAGGGAATATAAATGACGACCTCGACACTCAAAGAGAAAGTACAGACTGGGACACCGGGACACAAATGACGACCGGAATGCTGGGAATATAAATGACGACCAGGACACAGGGACACAACTACAAGGGGGGTGCCGGGGGGCACAGGGGGATATATAAATGACGACGGGGACACAGGGAATGTTTGATTAGCAATCAGCATCAACAAAGTTAAAGGGCAATCATTAGAATAATCAGGTATAGATCTGAATACGGATTGCTTTTCCCATGGACAATTTTATATTGCATGTTCAAGAGTCGGTAAACCTAACAATCTATTTATATGCACAAACAATGGGACATGGAAGAATGTTGTATATTCTTAAGTTTTACGTAGTTAAATTGGACAGCGAAGAATGTTGTATATTCGCAAGTTTTATGTAGTTCAAAAAATATATATATTAATATCTATCTCAATTCACAGGTGGGACACAGGGACACAACTACAATGGCAGGTAACTAATATGGCGTGTAACGACTTACGCGCGCGGGGGGCTTGGGGGCGCGATGCCCCCCCGAGCCCCCCCCTAACAGCTATATATCTATATATATAAAAATAAGTTGTCTGCGTGTCTGTCGAGTGACGTCAGGTGTGTCGACTGACGTCATTGTAAGGATTGAGCTGTATGCGTCATGAAATTGTGTGTCGACTGACGTCATGTTTGTCAACTGATGAAATTACAGACCGGGACACAATTGGAATTTGCTGGTAGACAGCAAATTCCAACAGCTAGTAGATATATATAAAAATAAGTTGTATGTGTGTCTCTCGATTAACGTCATGATTGTGTGTTGACTTACGTCATGTCTTGACGACTGACGAAATTACAGACCTCAACATCGGGACACAAATGACGACCGGGACACCGGGACATAGGGAATAAAAATGACGAAAGGGACACTCAAAGAGAAAGCGACCAGGAGACAAGGAATGTTCGATTAGCAATCACCATCAACAAAGCACCGGGACACAAATGACAACCGGGACGAAAATGATGACCGGGACACCGGGACAAAGGGAATATAAATGACGACCTCGACACTCAAAGAGAAAGTACAGACTGGGACACCGGGACACAAATGACGACCGGAATACTGGGAATATAAATGACGACCAGGACACAGGGACACAACTACATGGGGGGTGCCGGGGGACACAGGGGGATATATAAATGACGACGGGGACACAGGGAATGTTTGATTAGCAATCAGCATCAACAAAGTTAAAGGGCAATCATTAGAATAATCAGGTATAGATCTGAATACGGATTGCTTTTCCCATGGACAATTTTATGTTGCATGTTCAAGAGTCGGTAAACCTAACAATCTATTTATATGCACAAACAATGGGACATGGAAGAATGTTGTATATTCTTAAGTTTTACGTAGTTAAATTGGACAGCGAAGAATGTTGTATATTCGCAAGTTTTATGTAGTTCAAAAAATATATATATTTATATCTATCTCAATTCACAGGTGGGACACAGGGACACAACTACAATGGCAGGTAACTAATATGGCGTGTAACGACTTACGCGCGCGGGGGGCTTGGGGGCGTGATGCCCCCCCCCGAGCCCCCCCCCCAACAGCTATATATGTATATATATAAAAATAAGTTGTCTGTGTTTCTGTCGAGTGACGTCAGGTGTGTCGACTGACGTCATTGTAAGGATAGAGCTGTATGCGTCATGAAATTGTGTGTCGACTGACGTCATGTTTGTCAACTGATGAAATTACAGACCGGGACACAAATGACGACCGGGACACGGGGATACAGGGAATATAAATGACGACCGGGAACCTCAAAGAGAAATTACAGACTGGGACACCGGGACACAGGGAATATAAATGACGACCGGGACACAGTGACACAACTACAAAGGGGACGACGGGGGTACAGGGGGATATATAAATGACGACGGGGACACAGGGAATGTTTGATTAGCAATCAGCATCAACAAAGTTAAAGGGCAATCATTAGAATAATCAGGTATAGATCTGAATACGGATTGCTTTTCCCATGGACAATTTTATGTTACATGTTCAAGAGTCGGTAAACCTAACAATCTATTTATATGCACAAACAATGGGACACGGAAGAATGTTGTATATTCTTAAGTTTTACGTAGTTAAATTGGACAGCGAAGAATGTTGTATATTCGCAAGTTTTATGTAGTTCAAAAAATATATATATTTATATCTATCTCAATTCACAGGTGGGACACAGGGACACAACTACAATGGCAGGTAACTAATATGGCAAGTAACGACTTACGCGCGCGGGGGGCTTGGGGGCGCGATGCCCCCCCCCCCGAGCCCCCCCCCCCCCAACAGCTATATATCTATATATATAAAAATAAGTTGTCTGTGTGTCTATCGAGTGACGTCAGGTGTATCGACTGACGTCATTGTAAGGATTGAGCTGTATGCGTCATGAAATTGTGTGTCGACTGACGTCATGTTTGTCAACTGATGAAATTACAGACCGGGACACAAATGACGACCGGGATACGGGGATAGAGGGAATATAAATGACGACCGGGAACCTCAAAGAGAAATTACAGACTGGGACACCGGGACACAGGGAATATAAATGACGACCGGGACACAGTGACACAACTACAAAGGGGACGACGGGGGTACAGGGAAGATATATAAATGACGACCGGGACACAGGGATTGTTCGAAGAGAAATTACAGACCGGGACACCGGGACACAAATGACGACCGGGACGCTGGGACACAGGGAATATAAATGACGACCGAGACACAGGGACTATAAATAACGACCGGGACAAAGGGTCACATCGTTAAAATAATGAGGTATAGATCTGAATACGAATTGAAAATTTGTTTGTAGATCTATAAAATTTGCTAGTAGAAAATTTGCTAGTAAGAT